>NW_018128368.1:131687-147385 GCF_001952655.1 Monopterus albus
TATATATATGTGATGCAAAACTGTAACAAAGTATAATACGAAGTCACATGAGTTAATAAATCTAATATAAATGAGTTTATTTGAGATGTAAACATGTCCTAAATAAAACAATTAGTGATTTTCACAAGGAAACATGGCACATTTGTTGTGTTATCATGGAATGTTACTTTTTTTGTTGTAAACAAATCTGGATTTGGTATTTTCTAACTACAACTAAAACAGTAAAGAAGGAAGTATTTAACTTGCACCTTTTAAGACCATTTGACTACCTTATAATTACTCCTTCGCAGTTGTGTGCATCTGCTAACCAGTCAAATTTATGGGTTTGGCACAGAAGTGAGGTCACTGACGTTTGACCAGCAAAACTGAATCAGTTTGTCTTCGAGTCCAAGTGGACAGTTGTGCCAAATTTGAAGCAATTCCCTCAAGGTGTTCCTGAGATATTGCGTTCGCAAGAATGGGACAAAAGCAAGGTCACAGTAACCTTTGACAACCAAGATCGAATCAGTTCATCTTTGAGACTAAGTGGGCACTTGTGCCAGACTAAAGAAGAATCATCAGTTTTATACTGTGAAATAGTTTTTTTTTCTGGGTCACTGTACCTGAGTAGGTCACATGATGTTTTGATGCAAGGGGATTAGCTATGGCTTCTGATAACAATGCAAAGCTTGTTTTAAAGAAAGAACATGTTATTCAGTTATAGCCATTCTGGTAAATCAAGCTGCCAGTGACGCAGCAGTCTACCTTAACAAAAGTAACGGCTCATATCACACCAAAGCCTTTCTAAGGTATTTCCATTAACCTCTGAAAACTCAAACATTGGAAGTTTGTTTTATAAGTGGGAATGACTGTTTGTGGCTAACTTAACTCATGAAACACGTGAAGTTCTCAGAATGACAATGGGGTTCTTACTCCCTATATGTATGTTGGGTCTTTGTTAAATCTTTTGTAAGCTTCGTAAAACTATAACTAAACAAATGAATGATTCACATGGATTACCATGTCAGCTGAAGGTCTAAATACTCAAAAAGGGATTCTGTTTCAGTGTGTTGGACTTAGTTCCAAGGGTTTATAATGTTCGTGTGAAAAGAGATGATTTATATCATGAAATGCATCAACACATGCATAGAATTGTGAACTGTTTTAAACATCAAATTCAAGAGCCTAGAGTGAATGGCTCTGTCCAGTGTTATAGACTTACTTGTTTGAGTAAAATAACTACCAAAACTGTGAAATGGTATACTCTGAGATGTGTTGTGGTTATTCTGAGGCACAAAATTTACTTAAAGGTACTATCTCAATAATGTGGACAAACTTGTTGTTTCATATGCTTGTTGGAGTGTAAAGATACAGTTGAAGTCAGACATTCACATACAGTTAGGTTGAAACTGAGTTGTTTAACTACTCCACAGATGTCATGTTAAACTCTTGTTTTGGCAAGTTGGTTAGGGCATGTTCTTTATGTGTGATACAAGTAATTTTTCCAATAGTCTATTTACAGATCGACTGTTTCACTTATAATTCATTATATCACTATTCTAGCGGGTCAGAAGTTTACTTACACTTAGTTGACTGTGCCTTTAAAGAGCCTGGAAAATTCCAGACAATACCATGCCTTTATAAGCTTTTGATAAGCTAATTGACATTGTTTGTGGACCTCCACAAGTCTGGTTCATCCTTGGGAGGAATTTTGAAATGTCTGAAGACACCACTTTTATCTGTACAAACAATATTACACAAGTATAAACACAAAGGGACAACGCAGCCATCATACCACTCAGGAAGGAGATGTGTTCTGTCCCCTAGAGATAAATGTACTTTGGTCCAAACGGTACAAATCAATCACAGAACAACAGTGAAAACACTAGAAGAAACAAGTACCAAAGTATCTATAGTCACAGTAAAACAAGTCCTATATTACAGTTTTTCTGAATTGCTAAAACACGTTTCTTGAAACCACCACTCATTTTCTCAAAACCTTAAACACAAATCCAAATACTCAAACTAAATTCACAAAACCTCTGACTTGTCTGGCAAAATCAAGCAATTGCTTCAAAACCATGTCACCAGCACTCAAAATCAAACAATGCTTTCAGATCATACACAAATGAGTCAATCATATACACACTACAGCTCAGTCATTAGACACTACATCAAAAAAAGGAGAACACAGCATCCAGGACATGTAGTTACAACAAAAAAAGTTTATTGTATAGTGAATTTACCAAAAACCATGTTACGATCAAAATAGAAGAAGAAGAAAAACACATCAGAAAGATTATTCTGCCTCAGGATCACGTCTTTGAGCTGGGCCTGGCCAGAGGGTTTCATCTGTGTTGCAGGCAACGTTGTCCCTTCCCAGGCAACGGGCAAAAAACCCTCTGGTGTGGCAGATCCAGCCTTGACAAGACTGCACGTCTATGTCACTGCAAGCCAGTTCCATTGCCTGTAAGAGATGTTCCCTGGTATATGGGTTTCGGTCATAGACTTTCTACCGCCATGCAGAGAAAAACTCTTCTGTTGGGTTGAGGAAAGTGCTGTATGGAGGAAGGTCTTACTCTTCCTCATCCTTTTTGTCCAACACCTCATATTCCTCTACCTCTCATATTGTTATCCATAGTTGATGGATGTACCCGTGCCATCTGTGCACTTTGAACTGGCTTATGATTTGTACCTTCTCATCACATAATTAGAAACAAGTGTGAACAATTTTCAATCGTTGTGTGTAAACGATGACAACTGTGCTTTAGTTATGTTTAAGTTCTGCTGTCCTCTGTTTAGTGTTTTGCAACACAGGTTCATCACAGTGCGAATTGTGTTTTAGTGAGTGAGAATGTTTAGAGTTTAGCAAAAAGAGTGCATGAGATTTGCTAACAGAGTCTATGTGCCTGAACTTGTTTAAGGTTTTGCAGAAAGAATGATTTATCTGACAAATTGGTTTAGGCTATTGAGAATTTGGTTCAGAGAATGGGGTTTATTGTTTTAGCAATTGTGAAAAACTAACAAAACCTAAAAGGCTGCTCAGCAACGAAGAACCCACTGCTCCAAGACCACCATAAAAAGGCAGACTATGGTTTGTAGCTGTACATAGGGACAAAGATCTTACTTTTTGGAGAAATGTCCTCTGGTCTGATGAAACAAATTGAACTGTTTGGCCATAATGACCATCGTTATGTCTGGATAAAAAAGGGGGAGGCTTGCAAGTTGAAGACCACCATCCCAACCATAAAGCATGGGGGTGGCAGCATCATGTTGTGGGGGTGCTTTGCTGCAGGAGAGACTGGGCCACTTCACACAATATATGGCATCATGAGGAAGGAAGATTATGTGGATATGTTGAAGCAGCATCTCAAGACATCAGTCACGAAGTTAAAGCTTGGTCACAGAAGGTCTTCCAAATGGACAATGACCCCAAACAGACTTACAAAGTTGTGGTAAAATGGCTTAAGGACAACAAAGTCAAGGTGCTGGAGTGGCCATAATAAAGACCTGTCCTCAATCCAATAGGAAATTTTTGGGCAGAACTGAAAAAGGCTGTGGGAGCAAGGAGGCCTACAGACCTGACTCAGTTCCACCAGTTCTGTCTGGAGGAATGGGCTAAAAGTCCAGCAACTTATTGTAAGTTGTTTGTGGAAGGCATCCTGAAACATTTCACTCAAATTAAACAATTTAAAAGTAGTGCTACCAAATACTGAGTGTATGTAAACTTCTGACCCACTGGGAATGTGATGGAAGAAATTAAAGCTGAAATAAATCTTTTTCTCTACTATTATTCTGACATTTCACATTCTTAAAATAAGGTAGTGATCCTAACTGACCTAAGACAGGGAATGTTTATGGGAATAAACTGAGTTTAAATGTATTTGGCTAAAGCACATGCAAACTTCTCACTTCAACTGTATGTTACTTATTGTCCTCTGCATACAGGTGCTGTGAAATGTAGTACCCATGAAAGATGAAAGAATGACACGGTTGAAAGACAAGATTATGAAATATGCGTTATGTTACAAGCATTCAGGCTATGATGTTAAGCCCAATAATTCATATCTTTACATGCAGAATGCTAGAAGCTTAATACTGGTATGGCCTGAATGAACATAATTTGCAGTATATATTTTTGGTATAGTTCAACAAATGTTATTTTCCAGAACTGATTTGTTTCTTTTTTGTTCTCTGAAGGACCAAGAGACCCAGGACATGGAGGACCCAGCTTTAGTAAGTCATATTTTTTCCTTTTTTTTTGCCTTCCTAGCAACAAGACATAACACTCTGCCTATAACAGACATTCATGTGACATCAGTCTGGTAAAAGAAATGCTTTTTTGATTTTAACTAGTGCAGGTGTCTACACTGGCCATGTAAAGTGTCAAAACTGTTTGCCATATTTCTTTAAAATTTGCCATGGATAGTGCTTGTACAAAAGAGATGGATTTTCTTGGCTAGTTAGTATTTTGATTAGAAACTATCCTAGTTTTCAATATACATTTTATTTAGGTATTCATGTATGGAACTCTAAAATGTTCACAATTAAATAATGCTGTTTTCCAATGTACTGTTTATTTAATTATTTTTCAGCAGAATAGCTATGTCTCTCAAGACAACCTCAAGAGAACCAGTTATGTGATTGACTGCTCATTTGTTCAAACATAAGCAACAGCACATTAAGTATCGATGTAGGTCTGGTCTGGAGGTGCAGAGAATACTTCAGTACAGTAGGCTATATGGACCTCAAAATACAAATGCAACTCTGACAACAAAAACAAAACTTGATTGCTTTCAACAGCTGTTTGATAAACTGCTCATACAGTTTCTGTTACTGGCTGATTGTTGCATGATGGAGTGATCCTTTGTGTCCTTTGCTCTCTCTCTGCTCAGCTGTTAGTGTGTGAGAGGAGCACAGCCCCTCTCTCCCCTAAACAAAAACCAACAAACAACAAAAATACCGTGGAAAAGCTGCATCAACCCATGAGGTTATGCCAGGTGATGGTTAAGGGAAGCATGGGGTGTAGCACTTGTTAGTTTCCGACAGTGGAAATGCAACTATAATATGCAGTTGGAACACCAGTGTCCTCACCGACAGACTACTGTACTACTTTAAACAAGAGGATTGGTCAGGTAACGAGCACTCTCTGAAAATGTTTTAACAAATTTCTAAATTGGAACTACTTGGATAGATTGACCACATATTCTCAATCTAAGTGGTTACTTTATTGCCTGAAAAAATATCAGTACTTGTATAAAATGGCATTATACCAGTCCTAAGGATGAAAATGATGACAGTTTTGAGCCTGGTTCAAAATCTCTGCCATCAGACTCTTGCCCAGCTGTTGCTGAATACAGTAGATCTTCCCCCAGCTTAGGGCTATTGTCTAACTGGGCTCCTTCAGTCCCTGTCTCACAGCAGGGCGTACTGAGTGACAACATTTGGTTTCCATTGACAATGAACGGGCAGCTGTCTTTAACCCAGGACTTTGTCTCTATGTGCTTGTGGTGCTCAGCAGCATAGCTGCACACTTTGGCCACAGGGGGGCTCACACAGAGTCAGCAGCCTTTCCAGCACTCTCAGTATTGAAAAATGGTTTAAAAAATTCCCATATCTAAATTATGATATGGCTCATCACCAAATCTAGTCAAATGTTTCATGGGCCATGCCCTACCTTTGCAAAGAATTTCATCAAAATCCATTCATTACCTTTGGAGTTATACTGTTAACAAATAAACCAATAAACGCAAGTTAAAAAAAAAAACCCCCGCCCTTGCCGGAGGTAATAATAAGCTGAAGTTTAAAAATGAATTTATTTTACAGTATCATCAGCATATTATACGATTGTCTATTTATTCAAAGAATATTTTAATAGTGTTTTTTTTATTATTATTTATTTAATTCTGAATTCTTTAGAGTTCCATATTCCCTAACATTGTCATTATTTTAGGTGAGATGTCCAGTGTTGTGATTTGCTCTTGTTGCTCTCTTTCTATTATCTTCCAATAGTGCAAGACCAGGATAACTCTGATAATAACACCATCTTTGTACAAGGCCTGGGAGATGACTATACTGTTGAATCAGTGGCTGACTTTTTTAAGCAGATTGGCATCATTAAGGTATCTCTCCAGTGCTGAGTTTATGGCTGTCAGCCATTAATTGCTGCTTGGATTTGAATCATTGAAATATATACATGTATTTACTTATGTAATATACAGTATTTAGAGTGTGAATTAACTTGAAAGATGGAAATTTGTTAAATACAAGTTTGAATTTCAGAGTTTGACACTGTTCAGCAACACCCATTGTTGAATTTTAACACTTTGAGGCTCACATTCACTGAAAAAAATTATTTAAAATATATTTGTGGTTGTACTGCAGTGAATTTCAGATCGAAATTAAACAGACAGTATGTCCAGGGATGAGGGAGAAAACTAATGAACACAGATTTTAATAAGTGAAATTTGTAATTGTTTGCTTTTCCTTGTCATGAAGATATCACATGTACTTCAAAAATTGGTGTAAAATTTCATCTTTTGACTTATAAATTAAATTCTGGTCTACAACTAAATATTTGACAACTTTTGGCAACTGGATCTTTCATTTTTGTGTCTATGTTTTGTCCCATCATGGGACATAATGCAACATTCATTTGTTCCTGTTTCTTCCTTCTGTCTTTCCTTAGGTCAACAAGAAAACAGGCCTGCCCATGATAAATCTCTACACAGACAGAGAGACAGGGAAGCTGAAGGGTGAGGCCACAGTTTCCTTTGATGACCCCCCTTCAGCTAAGGCTGCGATCGACTGGTTTGATGGTAAGTTGTTTATCTTCAAGTCATCAGGGCTCATCCAAATTCAGCGTTGGCACATTGACCTCTTAAAAACATCAGGTTGCCAAGAAGGTTGCACGTAATTAGGAATGAATGGAAACAGGTTGAAATATGTGTGGTAATGAAACACACTGTGCGCAGGGATGGTCAGCAGAAAAGTGGACTGTGCTGCAGGAGTGGAGGGAGTAGTTTCTTTATAAACATTTTGATTGAAATCTGCTGTAACTGACATGAATCGAAGCTCACCACAGCTGATGTGCATACTACAAATGCACATAACTACAAATGTCTTTTATGTTTCAGTTTTTTTATTATGTTAAATTCTGTGCTTGTTTCATTTCTCAGCTTTATCTATTTGTAATTTAATGTGCATGTATTTGTTACCTCAGCTCAATTCCTGATGACCTTTGATATTTATTTTCCCTCACCAGGTAAGGACTTCAATGGAAATCCTATCAAGGTGTCATTTGCCACCCGCAGAGCTGACTTTGGAGGCCGAGGTGGTATGAGGGGAGGGCGGGGACGAGGGGGTGAGCCCTTTTTTTTTTTTTATGCAAGTTCGTTTGTATAGTTAAACATATTGCAATGACAGTAGCAGATGTTCTTTAGAAGTACTGTTATCTCATTTGAAACAAATTGAGACTAAAAGTCCATGTTGACCCTCATAATTAACAAAACGATTTCACCATAAGGTCCAAGTTGGAGCTGTTCAGTAACAGAAAGGCACAAACTCTTCATAATTTCAGGGAAGACATTACCATTCAATACGGGAGTTTTCTGCCAGTTTTCTGCTTCGCTCTTCTGTATAAATGGTCTAGTACCGGCCAGGTGGAGTCAATGTTGACCCTCCAAAATGCTGCCATGAGTGGTAGTATTTTTGCTGAGATGCGTTCTCCCCACCTCCTGTATAAATGGAATGAGACAAAATGGGGGTTGAAGAGAGAGAGAGAGAGAGAAAGAGAGAGCGAGAGAGAGCAGCAGTGGTCAAGAGAGCTAGAGAGTGAATGAGGAGAGGGAGTGGTGTCGGATGCCATGCCAAGCCTCTAGGATTCCGGCTGTGTAAAATGAACACATGGGTGGCAGTTTACAGACTTTTTGAGTTTAGTGTAAATCAGAAACGTTACCTTGAAGACGGGTCAACACTATGGCAGTTTGCTATGATCTTTATACAAAAAGGGCTACTGACAGGAGAGCTGACTGGATCGTTGTTTTGCTGTGTGAAGGGCCAATGGGTCGTGGAGGATTTGGAGGGGGTCGAGGTGGAGGTTTCCCAGGAGGCAATGGTGGAGGAGGAGGAGGAGGAGGAGGAGGAGGAGGACAGCAGAGAGCAGGAGACTGGAAGTGTTCAAACCTGTGAGTTAGATTTGGTGATTTCACTTATCAGTTTCGGTGGAAATTTGGATATTAAGATTTTGTTCAATGGTTGTGTTTCTGCACATTTTTATTCTACAAAATAATCAAAAAGGAAATACTGTCTAAAATTATCACTAATTTTATTTTGTAATTATGCATTGATTACTGTCTTTTCTGCACAATCCTCTTCAGCAACTGTGGTAACTTGAATTTCTCATGGCGTAATGAGTGTAATCAGTGCAAGGCTCCTAAACCTGAAGATGCTGGTGGGATGCCCCCAATGGAAAGAGGTTAGAGACAGTTTTCCATTTTTATATTTTATACTGCTTGACATGAAAAGCACATCATGGGTAGAAGGTATCGATAAGGGTACTAGAATGAAAATATGTTTATTTACACTTAATTTTTGTGTTTTGGTTTAATTTGTCCAAGCAGTTTTTATTGGATCTACTTTCTAATTTAAAATGGAAAATACTTTATTAGGTACACCTGTACAATTCTATGCTATTCAATGCATCACATCTGCCTTAACATCTATTTATGAAGTTCATATGTTTCAGTTTTTGGTGAAATTGTCATAAATGTATTGATTCAATGATATGTTTCTAGAAAGACATAACGCTCTTGAGTTCAATTCTGTCAATTTTGTTAAAGCTGCAAATTAAATTCCATTCATCAACTTTGAAATCTACATTTCAGGTTTTTGTTAGTTATGAATTATGTTAATTAGCGGATTAGCAATAAATAAATGACAAAACCAGGTTTTAACAGGAATTATGTTCACCATTAGTTTCTGTGGCGGTATTATGTTTTCAGGTTGCCTGTCCATCTGTTTGTCCATCCGATTTTTGTGATTGATATACAGTATGTCAGGAATACCTAGAGGCAATTTTGTCAAATTTGGCACGTCTGAGTGTTTACGGGCTGGTATCGGTGAGAGTCATTACCTGTCTTTGAACCCTCACATGTGGACCAACGCCTATTGTCCTGGAGTGAATTGGGGTGGAACTGTTTGGATAGAGATTTCACAACAAGAGTTGTAGATGGATGACAAGTTGTGTCTGAGTCCACCACCCCTCTCTCAAACCAGTGGTGAGAGAGGAGTCAAAGAAGCAATTTTTTATGAGAGGTGAAACGTCTTCTACCTAAAACTATGTCCAGATGCTTTCTTCTAAGTTTTTTTCAGCATACTATGGCCTGGATGACTGAGAATTTGCATGGACATGTTGCTAGGAGATTTTTTTTTTTGTGTAACTCCATAATGAGAAATGTTTTAAATGCATCAGTGCTATTTCATTTGAAGTTCAGTCATATGGTCTGCTCCGAATAAGAAAGATGTTAATATACTACAACGTGGCTGATTATCAATTAAGAAATTTCCTTGAAATATGCATCCCTACCAGGAAGACTAGCAACCATTGTTGTGGAAGATAATGGATATCCAGATAAATAAGCATAAAATTTCAAATCAAATTCCTCTGTTAAATCACCTCTTTAGGATGGAGGATCTCCATAAAGACCGTAAAAAATGGAGAATGATTTTTAGAACTGATTGTACCCTCAGGCAGGGGTCTCCAGCTGTTTCAACCACTCACTTTGTTCCATGATGATACCAGGCCATTTGAGTTTTGGAACTGCCTGTCTGAGGATCTCAGGCCAGCCAAATCTATAGCTTCTTTTTGCATCTGTATTCCTGTTTTGGTTTTTATTATTCTTATTCTTATTAATAATTTACTCACCAACCCAGCTGCTAACATTTACAAGAGACAAATTCACATTGCTAAACCTCAAAATGAGAACAAAGATTACACCATTCTAAATGTCAATTATAATCAGTGATTCATTATTCTGTAACATTTTGTGCTCTAGTTAAGTAGAGCAGGTCAAAACTAGCTATGATATAACAGAAAATATTTTATTACTGTGAATCAGCATTGATGGGTTTAAAATTTTTGATAAAATACTGTAAATGGAAGAGACCTCAGGGATCCCTCTTCCAGGACAGACAGAGTTGCAATAGATGCCGTGTGTGCAGAAAGTGCCAGGGTGAATTCTGACCCTAGGGTCAAACTTACTAAAGGCTGACACACTGTGTCATCAGTTTCCAGATCTGTCACCAAATTGCTTGCTCTGTTGTCAGGCGGTTATGCAGGAGAGCGCAGAGGGGGGTTTGACCGGGGTGGCTTCAGGGGCCGAGGTGGTGACCGTGGGAGCTTCAGAGGGAGCCGAGGAGGTGACCGGGGAGGATATGGACCTGGCAAAATGGACACAAGGTCAGATTTACTCAAACAAACCGCACTCTCTGGTACAAAACCATCTCAGTGTCGAGGTTTGAATCTTTATTTGGTTCAAAACAAGTTTTCACACAGACTCCTCACCCTTTACACAATTTGTATTATGGTTTTACTCATAGTTACTTTCAAACTGATTAACATTACTTAACAAACTCACTTCCCTGACCAAAGGTCCTTCTGTCCTGGTTAGTAAGTCTAACTGTGTTTTCAGTGTGGCAACCTAACGAGGGGTGCATGCTGTACTTCCCTGAACCGTCACCCAACATAACCTCATTTGCTGAAATGGACCTTCCTGCTTTTATTTTTTATTTGATTTTTTTTTTTTTTTTTTTTTGCTGTGTCAGTCTCTGTTTAGAGGAGAGAGGGGCTGCAGTCCTCTCAAACACACACACAGCTGAGCAGAGGAAGCAGAGGGTGTAAAGGATCACTCCATACTGCAACAATCAGCCAGTAACAGAATGTATGAGC
Organism: Monopterus albus; assembly: GCF_001952655.1. Taxonomy (NCBI): domain Eukaryota; kingdom Metazoa; phylum Chordata; class Actinopteri; order Synbranchiformes; family Synbranchidae; genus Monopterus; species Monopterus albus. The sequence goes on from NW_018128368.1 coordinate 142,615, forward strand.
AGTTTATCAAACAGCTGTTGAACAAGCAGACCACAAACTTACAGAATGTGACGTGTTCATCACTTTTCCCTCGGTCCACTCACTGAAGTCTTCATTTTATCTCTTAAACAACATGTAAAGTCTGCATTTTACCTGTAAACCAGTGAGTGTGATTAACACACTGTTCTTATAATGCTAATAGTAAAGTGTGAAGATGCTGACATTTTACCAGTGATGGTGACAGCACTATGTGGGTGCACTACCTTCTTACTCATGTTACTGGAACTTGATTTTAGTATTACGTCCTGAGGGGTGCCAAAATATAGCTCCTGGAACGCACCTCTAAAGGTTGAGGGCAGTGGAAACAAACACAGAATGAGCGTTACACTGCCCGACATGTTTCAGTAGGTTCCCTTGGTGGGAAGAACCCTGGATGACTAGCTTTGGGAACAGTCGAAGGTCCAGATTTACTTAACTCTTACTTCACTAATAAAAATTTAGGTATGTACAAAAACAGTATTATGACCCTTTTGACCAAATACTGTATAAAGCAGTGCATATGCATGATTGTGTTGTATAACTGGGCACATGAACATGCGCTCAATTTCCACTTCTATATTTAGCCATAAATGAGTATTGACATACCCTTACCCACCTGCTTGGACATGAGTGGTTTTGCCTGCTTTATTACCAGGGCTATCAATGAAAAGAAGTGTAATTACACTTGTCCACATTGGAATGGTTCTTCAACAGCTACCAAACTATCTGTCAAACAGTACATACAGGTGTGCCTTGTGATGACTTTCAGATCATCAGCAGTGAGCTGGAAACTTAAGCATCTGAGGGTCACTACCAAAATCTTCTTTGTGTATCTTTGAGTCAGAGGCTCTGATGTCTTTTCTCCAACAAAATGTCTCAAAGTGCATTAACTAGGCTGGTTTTGTGTAATAAGAAGTCTGCTGAATACAGATTTTGTTCCCTACTGTGACATAAGTGAGGGTTTGAATATTTCTTCCATTGCTTGGAGGATCTGACAGGTCGATACCTGAATACATAGAATTTAATATCAGTTCCATACATCAACATATGATGTGTAAACTTCTTATTGTTCATACACACACCTGTTCATTCTATAGCCTATACATGACTCATGGGTTGGATGCTGGTGATGTAATTAGTATGTTGTTATTTCCAGGGGTGAGCGAAGGCAGGAGCGACGGGGTCATCCCTACTAAATCATTCTTCAAGAACAAAGACTCACCCCTCTTCCCACCTCAATACAAAGACCAGTGTGTGTAACCCTATTTATACTGGGGCCACTCCACACCTTTCTCCATTTTATAACTCTGTCAACTTCGATCCTATTGATTCTGCATGTAGAAAAATGTTAGTTATTAGTACTAGTTTTTGTGTTTGCTCTTGTTCACATCACTTTGTTCACATCCATCACATGCCCTTCTTCTGCTCACTGGTGCTTCATTTAGAAAATCTAATTCAGAATCATTTTCCATCTTAAGGACTTTTTTTTTTTTACAAGCCAAGTCTGATTTTTGTAGTTTTGGTCATCAGTCCATTTCAAACAAGTTGAGTGTAACGATATAATCTAAATCACTTATACCTCTGCAGGGAGGTTATGTTTTCAGTTCTGTTTCCAACAGATGTAAATTTTGTGGAAATGTATGTGTTTGTCCTTCCTTAGACTATTTTTGGTAGGAACTAATCACTGCAGACCAGGAACACCCAACAAGACCTGCAGTGTGGGAGATACTCTGACTAGATTTGTGATCCATCTCATTTGGCCCTTGTCAAAGTCACTCGGATATGGTCAAAATGTTATGGCTGATTGTTGTGATTTTGTTTTTCTCCTAGGCTCTTCCTGTAAATATCAGAGCTACTGACATAGCTAGCTTTGTTCTGCTCTACTTAACTAGAGCACAAAATGTTACAGAATAATGAATCACTGAATATAATTGACATTTACAACAGTGTAATCTTTGTTCCCATTTAGAAGTTTGGCAACCTGGGTTTGTAAAAACCTGTCTGATAGCTCTTGTAAATGTCAGCAGTTTAGTTGGTGAGTAAACTGTTAATAAGAATAATAAAAACCAAAACAGGAACACAGACGTACAATTTAAGAAGAAGCTACAGATTTGGCAATTTTGGCCTGAGATCCTCGGGCAGGGAGTTCCAAAACTCAAATGGCCTGGTATCTTTATGGAACAAAGTGAGCGCAATCAGATCTAAAACTGGCAGGGGGCCAATATGTGATCAATATTAGATAATAAATAAGTATGGATTGTAGATGAGCTGCCACCATCAATTCTGTCATCATATGTAATCTTCATTAATCAAATGAAACCCTGAGTCTCATAAAGTCCAGTTACACCTTGAACTATCTGTTTCCAAATATTTTTCTCAACATATGACATGGGAATAAAACTCACATTTGTAAATAATCAGAATCAGAATCTGCTTTATTGGGCAGGTGTGTCGGACACACGAGGAATTTGACTGTGGTACATCGGCTCTCAATGTGTATATACATATCCCCATGCAAGGGGCAGGTAAACAGTAGATCAGCGTAAGGCTGTATACCAAAAAAATAGGCAGGGCGCCCTGTCTCTGCAGTTGTATTTAAGAAGCTTTTGTTCAGATTGAATTCTTACTTCTGTATTTATATTGTATGGGTTGTTTTTCTATTGTGCTTGTACAATACTGGTTTTTACATGAATGTGCTGATAAAGCCAAGCGTTTGAGTCAGTAGATTCTTTGATTTCTTAATGGATGCCAAATTTATTTTGTGACCTCTAGAAAATGTGTGACTGATTTATGTTGCTGGCATGGTTTCCTTTTCTGCAGCATTTGGCTGGCCTGAGGCACTTGATAAACTTGTTTATTTGGCTGCCACACCTGTTTAGTTTACAAATGAAACTTAGTTATAGCATAACATTTTCTATATTTTTCATAATCTAATGTGCACTAGATGATTTATCCCAAAAGAATGTCTGTCATTCTCCATTTTATTATGGTTTTGAAGGCTATGTTTCATCCTAAAGAACAACAACAAACCGTTTGATTTGAAATATAAAGTAGTTTGATTAGGAATATTTTAACTGGAACAGGTGTCACAAATTGTTATCCATCAGCATCCTTCTTGTCAGATGATATTTTATATTTCTCTGGCTTGTGAAATCATCCATCAGAGCAACTCAGTCTGGTATCCTTTGGGCTGTCCAGACGATGCTCCTTTGGGTATCCTTTGGGCTGTCCAGACGATGCACCGTCAGGGCCACATCCTTTAAAGTTTTTAGTCCCTGAACTGGGATGCAGCTAGTGTATAGTAGCTAAGCTACCATGCAGTGTTGCCATATGAAATACAGTATGTCCAGTAGTCTTTAAAACAGTCCAACATCTTATTTCCATTTACCTTAGTCTCCATCATAATAATAGGTGTCATATGAGGAGGGGTCAGTACAATATAGCCAATACAGTATAGCCTAACTTTTCATTGGGCGAAACTGCCCAAATGGGGCAAGAAGTTGCTCAAATGTTCACAAATCCAATTTTTACTTGCTCAGTTAAATAAAAAGTATCTTGGTGGATCTGTCAACAGTAGCTGCACATGTTTTAACTGTGGTCTGTGCAGCAACTTCAGCAGCTATGAAACTATGAAACTCCACACATGTTGCACCTTGGCTCCTTGATTGCACACAACCTGCAAACATGAACCCAGGATGACAGCGCGGCTCAGTGACGTTTTCTGTCAGTAAAAACCCTGAGACACCTGTTTAGGAGGGTTTCTAGCACCGCAGGCACTGTATTGTGTGAAGGCATTAATGTGTAATTACTATTACAATGCTCTAAATATAAATAGTACATTGCACTGATGTTCTGGTACCAAGACGTGGAGCGGATACTGTCAATAAAGCTGAAACATACATTGATTAATCAGTTAATCAATCAACAGAAATCTGCTGTTATCTTGAAAAGTGCTTAATTAGGTTCAAATCAGGTTTCAAATCATTTTTTAAGAAAAAAATTTAAGCATTCTCTAGTTCTGCTTTCTCAGGATTTTCTGCTTTTATGGTTTGATAATTTGAACATCAATAAAATAAATAATTTGAAAACAGCACTTCTGGACTCAGGATGTTTCAAAGACCAAACAATTGATATGCCTGAATATACTTTTTAAAACTGAGTTATACACTTGTTATTGTTCTTCTCATGAGATACTAGTGTAAAATTTAGAACTTAGGTTTCGGTGTAGATTTTTAGCACTACTCAACATTAATTGTTGTTACAATTAGTTTTTGTGTTCTTTATCTCTTAATCAAAAAGGGAAAAAAAGTTGCCTTGAAGTCATTTCCCGGTGCTGGGCAGACTTTGCCAAAATGCCTTTGTACATCTTCATACCTGCACTTAAGCCTGTAGCACTACCTGTGTCCTACGGCCAATGGTGTAAAGTCCCTTGTTGAGCTCTTTGTCTATAACTGGTAGATCCAGTTTGAGAAACATCACACATCCACTGATCAGGCATAACATTATGACCGCTACATCCACTAATCAGGCATAACATTATGACTGCCTGCCTAATATTATTTCCATAGGAGTCAATGTGGCAGTTGGTTGGCACTTGTGTCACTCTGCAGCTCACTGTGCATCTTCTGTGAATCCATTTACTTCCACAGTTAAACTGTCAGGAAGAGCAAAGATATGTCTACAACTCAGTGAAAAACTTAAGTAAAAGGAATGAAAACTGTGGTTGTGAGGACGAGTTAGAGGTTTAGACAAA
>NW_018128368.1:147593-150038 GCF_001952655.1 Monopterus albus
AGGTGCCACTGTAACAGATAGTCAGTGTTATTCACTTCACCTGCCACTGGTCATAATGTTATGCCTGATCAGTGTATAATAGTAATGCCTCTAAAAATGCACTTAATCTCAACAATCCCTTATATTCAAATGCTGTTCCTAGACTTCAATCCAGCATTCAACACAATCATTCCCCAGCAGCTTACACAAAAACGTAGACACCTGGCACTCAAAATCTCTCTCTGCACCTGGTTGCTGGACTTTATAACGGGAAGGCCACAAAATGTGCGGGTCGTCAGCAACATCACGATGAGCACAGGGGCTCCGCAGGGGTGTGTGCTCAGCCCATTGCTCTTCACACCCACGACTGTGTGCCAACTCACAGCACCAATTGTCAAGTTTGCGGATGACACGACTGTAGTTGGCCTCATTACCAACAATGATGAGGCCAACTACAATAGTGAGGTGTGCCAACTGGTCCAGTGGTGTAAGAACAAAACAAGTTTGTTTTTGAAGTTGGAGATGGAAATGGAGATCATTTGTGTTCAGTCTAGCTGTGTTCTAATTATCTAAACCATACAGTGTCTGTTAGGCTATTTCTAACATTTTCAGCATATGTTGTGCTGTGTTGTGTTGGAATGGATTTGACATTGTGTAGGGTGGGCACTCCACTGGAAGGAACAGTATTAAAGGTAGAAGAAAGACAACTGGAGGTATGTCGCTGTGGCTACAGGAAAGTGACATCCAACAAGGGCTTTAGAATACATCAGCGAAGGAAAAGGTGCTTGGAGGCAGGTGAAGAGCGCAGTGGTCAGGGACCCCGCAATGAACAGTACTTCCTAAGAAATCCAGCAAGAGGTGAGTAGTCAAAGAGTGCAGGATATCAGCATCCCTACCAGTGAGGGGAAAACAGAAAGTAGCATGATAACATGATAACATGTTAAAGTGAAGGGCAGCATGGTGATGCAGCGATTAGCACTGTCGCCTCACAACAATAAGGTTCTGGGTTCGAGCCCTGGCCAACCTGGTACCTTCTTCTGCATGTTCTCCCTGGATTCTCTCCAGGCACTCCAGCTTGGTCCCACAGTCCAAAGACATGCAGCTTAGGTTAACTGGTGACTCTAAACTGCCCGCAGGAGTGAATGCCTGTCTCTAAGTGTCAGCCCTGTAATAGACTTGTGACCTGTCCAGGGTGTACCCCGCTTAACCCATGTTTATATGTATAACAAGATGCAGCAAACATTACAGTAATCGGTTTAAATGTTAAATAACTCATTTTAAAATCTTTTATATATACATATAAATTTGATTGATAAGTAAGTTTGATTGATTGATTGACTGACTGAACACAGGACACACTGCAGGTCTTGGTGGGTGTTCCCAGGCTGCACTACCTACTAAAAGTGGTCTAAGGAAGGACAAACAGTGAACTGGTGACAGGGTCATGGACGCCCAAGGCATAGTGATGATGAGGTTGACCTGCTATAGATTAAACTTTTAACTTTAATAGGAATGTGAGTGCAGTTCTGGTAATAAGAGTATTTTTACAATGTGGCACTGGTACTTTTACTCTTAACCAATGTTAGTGTATACACTATGATTAAAAAAAAAACTCTGTCTTAAATCTACGTTGATTCAGAATTTTAAACCAATTTTTGTAAACATTGTACTGGTTGTATACTTAAACCTGAAGTGTAAAAACGGGGGTCCAGGGATGGCACATGTCTCGGAGTCAGGGTGGCTCAGCACATTTGATAGATTGACCAGGCAATAAGTTAACTAATGTACCATTTCATGTATGTCTGAAAAATAAATAACAATAATATAAAATAACCTAAAACCAAATGTTAAAGTTAAAAGTGATAAATCTATAACAAGTTTAAAAACAGAAGTACATAACAACACCTGTATGGTGTGAAAGATGTTTGGGAATGTCTTACAGGAAGTTAGACATCAGTGACTTTGTGCCAAATTAAACTTGATTTTTAAGCAAGAGGCAGGAATGTTGCCAGGTGAGAGCTGGAGTTAAAGGTTTAGACACACCTTCGCATTTAAGGATTTTTCTATTTTTTATTGTTTGCCACACTGTAGATTAACAGTGTAGACAAGCAAAGGAAAGTTTGTTTCATATTTTAGATACCTCAAAGTAGCTGCTGTTTGCCTTGACAGCTTTGGCTTTATCTAAACCAGTCTGTTAAGGCCTGTCAGTGTTGGCCCTGTCTTCAAAAAACTTGGGGTTTCTTGCCCTGCAGATAAAATGTCTCCAGTGACTGGTACTTCATTCTGTCTGACTTTAAAACTCATACATCAGTGTGCAAGCAGTTGTAGCTACCTGTGGTGAAGCTACTTTTAATGGTTTTATATACACTTTAATTTTACTATAGTGGTTTAAAAGACAAATCAAAGAGGCCATGAAATGATTAATGGGAAAAGAAAGAAAAAACAAAGTTGTGATACATTAATCTG
>NW_018128368.1:150783-152896 GCF_001952655.1 Monopterus albus
GTGGGGTAAAACTATGGAATAATTTAAGTGTAGACATAAAAAATAGTAATAGAATTGACGAGTTTAAACATAAATATAAAAGGTATGTGTCAATCAAGATATATGCAAGAACAGGCTCAATGATTAATTACATGGACAATTGTGGGTGTGGTGTACATTTTGTAATAATTCTTTAGTATATTACTTGTGTGATGCAAGAATGTTAACACTGTTATAATCTTTTTTAGTATAATATGTGTGTGTGTAGAAGTGAATTATTTACTGCTTGCAAACCAGTGATGGTAAGATGATGTCATGGGGTAGGACTGGATAAGTCTGACTTCTTCCTACTCCATTCAAGCATGTACTAGGTATAAGCAAATTGATATTGGATAATGTGTAAAATTATGTGTGTTGTCATATCAACTGTTTTTACATGCTTGAAAGAATAAATCAAATCAAATCAAATCAAATCAAAAATATATACTTCTTCATCTTCTATCATTTGTGACTTTTTAAATATGTTGGTGGGGCCTTTGGTGGATAGCAGTGTTTGTAATGTCATTGTTGTTGCTATTTTCTGTCAATCCCAGACTTAAAGGTACAGCTTGTAGCATTTTAAAATTAAGCTAACCCTAGCATGAGATTGTAGAATCAATCAGCCCTCCCTCTCCCTGCTTACTACACTCTGCTCGGTTCCACCCAGCCCATGGTGAATGCCAAACCATGGTCACACAGTGTCAACAGCAACTCTCCTGATTAAGATATATTTTAGTGGATATTTTTACCAAAACAAAATAAAACAAAAACCCATTTGAAAAAATTACATAATGTAACTTCAAGACTACAGTTAGAAATAATTAAATGTCTTGATCAATTATGACAATGAGAAAACATTTACCATTTCTAAGGAATCTTGGCTCACAGCTCAGAGCATCCCAACACACTCCATGGATCATAATCCTCAACCAGCAAACACAAGCCACGATCCAGGGATGATAGAGTACCGCTCACTCTTTGTTTTTGTTGTGTGTCATCAGTGTGTGGTAAGCCTCCACTCAACACCAGGATTGTTGGAGGACAGACGGCCTCTCCAGGCAGCTGGCCCTGGCAGGTCAGTCTGCAACAGTCTGGGGCCCACTTCTGTGGAGGATCACTGATTACCAACCAATGGGTGCTGACTGCTGCTCACTGCTGCGCTGCAAGGTGAGCAGTGAGGGTAGAGCTACAACAAGAAACAGATGCAAACCAACTACAAAGTGAAGGTTTAAGACTATAGAGAGAGACACAACATGATCCAAAGAACCTATTGCCTGTTTGTGCCCAAGGGCCTTTTGTCTCATAGACCATTTATGTATTTTGCAGCAAAATCATGTATTTAATATACGTGCTACTTAACTTACTGCACGGGCACCGTTGGGGGGGCGGAGTTAGGACGATTCTAAGGGCCCACGAACTTTGGGGGCCCACAGATGGGTGAGGTAGAGGGCCCACTTCAATTTTTTTCATAGGGACCAAAACTGCTAGCGGCGCCCCTGACTTACTGTAACTACAAATTTAATTAATTTGTTACCTTGATCTAACATGTTTTCAGGCATTGAAAGTCAAGTAGGCTATTTAACAGATTTCAATAAAAAACACACAAAACCAAATACTATCAAGATCCTGAAAATAACTGCTAAACTAATTACAATTCCTAACTTACCAGAAATTAATGTCCAAGATTCCAACATAAATTTATATAAACATTTATAATTTATATATGTATATTTATCAGCAGTGCTGGGAAGGTTACTTTTGAAATGTAATAGGTTACATATTTCTAGTTACCCTGTTATGTAATGTAAGAACTTTACTTACTTCAAAGTAATGTGACTTATTACTTGTAATTACGTTTTAGCTACTTTTCTAAAACATATTTAAACTGGGCAATAAATCTGAATGTTATGGTTAGTCCCCCTCACCTGGAGGGTGAGGGAGAACTGAGAGAGGACTCAAGACTGCTGACCCAGGTGCTAGTAAAAAAAGGAGGTTTAATGGAACAAAACACAAAGTAACAATATAACAAGGGCCATGAACATATATAAACAGCAAAGTAGGGTAGAGATGGTAGAGGAGACCGGGCTGACCAGGC
>NW_018128368.1:154218-163065 GCF_001952655.1 Monopterus albus
TTATGCAGGCACACAACATAACACAAAATAAAACCAAAATAAAAACATGTACGAGAAAATGTAGTCAGATCATGTCAGGGACTAGAAATGGTATAATCCATTTTCAGGTGTCTCATATTGTATTAGATGCTGCTTCAGGCCTGAATGTGAAACTACAATATGTTTCATTTAGTCATTGAAGTTACAAACAATATGTGAAAAAATGTTTTAACCAATATGAACTGGGCTTAGTGTCTGATATGAAGTGTTCTTGAATGCAGCTCTCCTTTTCATGTCTTTGCGTTGCTTTGTTTCTCCTCTGATTACTTCTTCAGTGGCGTAAACAATCTGGTTGTATATCTGGGTCTCCAGAGTCAACAGCAACCCAAGCCCAATGCAGTGAATCGGATGGTAACACAGATCATCAGTCATCCCAACTACAACGCCAATACTCAAGACAATGACATCTGCCTCCTGAAGCTGTCATCTCCAGTGAGTTTCACCGACTACATTCTGCCCGTCTGCTTGGCGGCCTCAGGCAGCACCTTCTACAACGGCACTGACACCTGGGTCACTGGCTGGGGCAACATTGGAAGTGGAGGTGGGTCATAAAGCAAATGGAGCACATTTAGTTTCAGAGACAGCATGACTACAATGTTGGAGACAACTATGTTTTCTCAAATATCTGAATGAAAACTGTTCTTCCTTCACTGAGCAGAGCAACAAAATATTTTGCATGTGATTAATAGTTTGCAGGGATACTTATCACAAATGGTATGTGACATCATCGAACACCTGATAAAATACAAATAATTATATTTTCTTGAGGCTGTCATAGGAAGCAGTTTGTCCTCATGATGGTGCTGGAGTAAAGGTCAATAAAGGTGACCTGTGGAGTTTAACTTTTAACAAAGAAAAGTTATTTTTACATTTAACAATTTCTCACCAAATCACACTGTGAAAATTTTGACATGCAACAACATTAATGAATTTTATCTTCATCATAAAACATTTGGAAAGTAGATCTAAATATTTAATTATGTTTGGTTGCCACCAATCTTCTGTTTTGCTACCTTTGTTGATGCTTTTCTACACTTATTTTTGTGTTACTGCCACCAATTTGTTGATCTGTAGAATAGTGTGAAATTTGCAGCTGAAATGTGAATCACGTTATGTGTCAACAACAAACAAAAGAGTGATTGACTTACAAATTTTAGTGTCATTAGAAATAACTTTAACAGCCTCAAAAATGAATAACAGTGTTTTTCAATTGGAGCTAGTGTTTCTCACTTTCTGACATGTGAGAGCAGGTTCCACTTTCTTTTGAAGGTTGATGATGGACCTGTCCTTTTGTTTGCAGTTGAATTTGCTGTTTGTACCTTTTTGTGTGAAGCCCTGTGCTGATCAAGCTGAATTTGTGTCTTGTTAGTGTCCCTTCCCTCACCACAAAACCTAATGGAGGTGGAGGTGCCAGTTGTGGGAAACAGACAGTGTAACTGTAACTATGGAGTGGGCCATATCACAGACAACATGATGTGTGCCGGGTTAAGTGCTGGAGGGAAGGACTCCTGTCAGGTGATCATTTTTACACCTGTTTGTGTCAGATCTTACCTCCTGCAGAAATTGCTTCTCCTAAATGTTGCTCTCCGTAAAAGGGTGATTCTGGTGGTCCACTGGTGAGTAAGCAGAGCAGTCGCTGGATCCTGGCTGGAGTTGTGAGTTGGGGAGAGGGTTGTGCTCAGCCTAATTTACCAGGAGTCTACACCAGAGTGTCCCAGTATGAAAACTGGATCACCAGCCAGGTCACAGGCGACCAGCCGGGATTCATCACTTTCACGTCCAATGGGACTGACAGTGACCTCAGTGTTACCTGTCCGGGCCTACCCCCACCTCCAACCACACTCCCTCCAACAGCCAAACGTGAGTTCCTGCCATTTCCACAGTTTTTGAAATTATATAATACATTTGAACAGTTGGGCATAATTGGACTTTTTCCGTACAACATTGTTAGCTTCATGCTGTATCATTTTGTTGCAGCTCTTCAGCTTTGTGACAGTTGCACAGATTGAAATTTTGAATCCCAAAACCTTTAGAACTGCAGTGAAAACTGAACTGTTCCAGGTGTTTTGTGCATAATTTTGTACACATTTGCCCTAAATTCATGGCATGGTATATTTGGAATCTTAAATGATTTAGAACAAATTTTATATGTATTTCTGTGGGTTTGAACAATGTTTGTCTAAACAACCTGAGTTTATTACAGTTAATACACAAACATCTTTCATTGTTCACTGTTTTGTTTGTTTCTCCCGCTGTGGTCTGTGGATGGTATATTTGGAACCCTGTAAAATTTCACAAAAATTTAAAATACATTTCATTGGGTGTTATAAAAATTTAGCCTCATGAGACAAAGGAATGCTGAGACTTTAAAATTATCAAGGCATCTTTAATTATTCTTGCAAGAAGGAGCATGCAACAGCTACTCAAAAGTGCCTCTGCAGTAAGGAGGAGGAGTGAACCTCCTCAAGAGCTACTTATACTAGTCATTGCAGTTTTATTGCTCTTTGTTCCCTTCGAGGGCAGGGGTCAGGTCACCATGTATGTTTTCTTATCAGGAGATTGCCTATGTCCTGACTTCCCAACCTAAAGAGCATTAAACGTTTACAAGCAGTTAACTGAGTTATTTAAGCTAAAGAACATCCTTTTACAATGACTGCACATTTGTTCAGAGTAAACATTAGTTACACACAAGAAGGAAAGCTATGTCCAGTATTTTTCCATCAGTGGGTTTGATCAATGTTTGTCTAAACAACCTGAGTTTGTCACAATTACTGTACTTTATATCCTGTCCAACACTACACAAAAATCTTTCATTATTCACTGTTTTGTTTGTTTCTCCAGCTGTGGTCTGTGGCCAAGCCCCACTGAATCCTCGTATCTTGGGAGGAAGCTCAGTGGTGACAGCTGGCGTGTGGCCATGGATGGCAAGCCTACAGTGGAAAGGACGTCACGTGTGTGGTGGGACTCTGGTGGCTGTGGACTCTGTACTGAGTAATGCAAACTGCTTCTCAAAGTGAGACACCTGGAATGATGTTGTTAATTTACTGTATGCTGCCAGTCTGATTAGTGTGTGAGCCACTGCCCCAAAGATTGAATTATTTTTCCACACAGTGACAAATGAATTATGAAACAAATTAGTTATGAAACTAGATGCAAATTTCTCAGTAAGTAGTTTGCTTTTAATTTTTTCTTATATTTGTTATTGTGCAGAGATAGTTTAATAAGGTCCAATCCAATCAGAGAGTTTGAAGTTTGGAAATCTCCTTAGTTCTAATTTAGTTCCTTTTCTCTCCCACAGTTCCCCCATAGCATCTGAATGGACTGTGGTCTTGGGCCGTTTGAAACAGAATGGCACCAACCCCAATGAGGTGACACTAAAGGTGACTAATATCACCCTGAGCAACCTAACTGGGTCTAATGTAGCAGTGCTGCATCTGGAAGCTCGGCCCACCTTGACCAACTTCATCCAGCCCATCTGCCTGGACAACGGCCGAACCTTCGCTGTGGGCTCAAAATGCTGGGCTACTGGCTGGAGCTCTGGACAAGGAGGGGGTGAGTCCTTAATACACAGTCTGACTCAGTAATGCTAACTCACTTCTTTAGATAAAACAGTAGAGTTCAATAGGCAGGTGCAATCTGAATATCATTCAGGTGTTCCACTTCTCATCATTGTCTTATTTTCCCACATAGTGGAAGAAGTTCTGCAGGAGATTCCGACCTCGGTGGTAAATTGTGAGAATGCATCAACAACTGACAGCATTTGTACAACATCTTTTACACTGGGGCAGGTGAATAATGAGATTATTGTTATTACTATTATTATTATCCAATTGTTATTGTATTTGTATTTATCAATATGTTTGTATATCTTTAAACATTCAGAATATAGGGACCTAAGATTGCAAAGCCATTTTGTACCTGTTCTGAATTATAATAATATCACACGATTCAGACATGTTAGAATATATATTTAAAAAAACACATTACTTTAGAAGGATGCATTCATTAAACAGCACAATATGAACACTTTCTTTAAACCTACTAATCAATAGTGGGGATGAAATGTAAAAATGTTTGTGCAACAGGACACGTCATTGGTTCATTCAAGCAAGAATATGTAACTTTACCATCAGAAATCTTCAGCATAAATTATGTCAGTAAACATCATTTTTAAGGAATAAAAGTATTGATTATATATCAGGTTAAATGAAGCCAAGAAAAAATAATATTTTGAAAAAGTATTTTCTGTAGTTTTATGAAAAGAAGTGACTGAATGTGCACTTCAGAATCAGAGCAGGGTCAATACAAAATCATAAACATTCTGGACTTAACATTTTCCATCTTCGTTGTTTGTTCAGGGTGATTCTGGTGGGCCGTTGATGTGTAAGCTGGGTGGCTCTTGGTTCCAGGCAGCAGTGTTGACTGCTGACACTAACACCACTGGGCAAACACGAGCAGCTACAATGATGACCTTCACCAAACTGAACCATTTTGAGAGCTTCCTGGTTAATACACTGGGGACATTTTTGTCTCCAACTTCCGCAGCTGCAACCACCCAATCCACCAACATAACTGCCACCACTCGTGGGGACGCCCCTGCTCACTTTCCCTTCTTCTTCCATCTCCTTCTATTCTTCATGTGTCTCCACCTCTTTATGTAGAAACCTCTAACCTCACTATTAATAGTGATTTACATAATGTGACAGGCACAAATGAATATAAATCACCTTGAATTTGAGAGACAGTGCAAGCTTACATCTGCATTAACTAATCTAGATCTCACTCTAAGTTCTGCACTTAACTATCTTTGCTCCAGTAACTCACTTTTCTTCTAACTCAAAGCCATTCACTGGCTTTAGGCTCTGCCCTCTTAACCAGTTCATTTAACAGGAGCAAGGTAAATCCACTAACAACTTCCACTGGGAAGGCTTCAGGTTTCCAACTACGCCCTCTGCTGCCAAGTTTATATACTTAAAGCTCTTTCCTCTCACAGGCCATTTCAATTGCATCCTACCATGGATGGTACCATGTGGTTTGTGACCACAACATAAGACCTGGTCTTAGGTTAGTGATAGCTTTCTCCTAAGAAATTATGAAACTATTTTAAAAACAACTATAATCTATCACCTGGTCACTGTCCTAATAAACTGGACCTTCTTTTTGTCAAAAGAAAAGATTCTGGACTCTAACTGCTTTCAGTCTAAAATGAAGGGTGTAAAGGAAGAATTTTTAAAGCCACACCGAACAAATGTATGTAAACGTAGCCTCATATTTCACAATTTCATAGTTTTTTGAAGCTACCTACATAACTGTATTTGTACAGCTACTCTTATCTTTTAAACCAGTACAATAATATAATATGTGGCTTTATCCATCTTCACAGAAGAATGTGAAATGGAATCACTGAGTGCAATTCATTACATAAAATTAAGAAGAAATTACAGACATTATGCACATGACTCAGAATAATCATGTCAATTATTCATGTTTGCCATGGAATAACTTTCCTTTTAATGTGAAATCACTGAACCATTTTCCTGCTTTTGTCATAATAGCCTTCTTTTACATGAAATGAGTCATTTGTTTGATTCAGTATAATTCTACTTTTATGAATGTTTGGACCAAAGTGTTGTATCGACCAACTAACGTTTCCATCTATAAAGTCACAACACTAGTATGGCTCAAAATAACTGTGATTTCATGAATATTTTTACTGTCCTTTTCTGTTTTAGTGTGGCATGCTGACCATGTGTGTTTTATTGAGACAAAGACCTTTATGTTAAAGCACTCGAACAGAACATGTAACAATTAAAGCAGGGGACATAAATAAAAATACCATCTACTCTAATGAGGTTTTGTTACTTTAAAATTAAAACATCAGTGGTCATTCACTTTTAATAATATAGAGGTCAGGCCTGGTGATTGGACAAAGCTAGCACTGTGAAAGTCACTTTGGACCCTTGGCAATTGTGGTTATTTTTCCAGACCAAGCCATTAATTAATGGAGGACGTTAAATGAAGCCATAATGGTAATTAGTGGTAAATTTCTCCTATGCAAAATAAACATTAGCTCTACTTCTACCAAACACAGCAAAATCCTTTATATTAATGCATAATTGTCTAATATAATATAAAGGTATGTGTCAATCAAGATATATGCAAGAACAGGCTCAATGATTAATTACATGGACAATTGTGGGTGTGGTGTACACTTTGTAACCATTCTTTAGTATATTACTTGTGTGATGTAAGAATGTCAACACTGCTATATTCTTTTTTTTAGTATGCGTGTGCGTAGAAGTGAATCATTTACTGCTTGCAAACCAATGATAGTAAGATGATGTCATGGGGTAGGACTGGATAAGTCTGACTTCTTCCTACTCCATTCAAGCATGTACTAGGTATAAGCAAATTGATATGGATTATGTGTAAAATTATGTGTTGTCAAATCAACTGTTTTACATGCTTGAAAGAATAAATCAAATCAAATAGCACAATAAAGTCATTGCTGTCACAAGATGTTTCTCCATTTAGTACTTAAAACTTTGTATGCAACTGTTTCATAGTTACATGATTTTACTTAACACAGCTAGAATACTTGCTTCTACTATATACTCCAAGTATATTTGTCTCATGCTTACATGGTTTTACCCCCCCCCCACACACTTTAAAAGCAGGACTTTTACTTAAAATAGAAGAAAAAAAAAAAGCAGACTTATGAACTGCAGAAATTTTATTCAACCAAATGTGGATTTTGTAAAACATACTTGATCACCTTCAGTCACAGGAGCACAGTGTGACCTGACCATGGCTTTGTGTTTTTCCTCCATTTCAATATCACTAAATCTCAACTTGTATTTATAAATTATTGCATTATAGGAAATTAAAGATTCAAGTGTCTGCAACCACAAGTTTGGTAGCAAATTGGTTTTGGGCCAAACCAGAAAGCTGGTCAAATGCTAGAGTTGAAAACACTCCCATCTAACACTAAACCCAAGATTACTGAACTTTAACATCTAGAAATCATTCTGAATATTAGATCCAAAGAGCCAGAGATAGAGATGTCTAGCACCTGGTTTTATTTCCTATTCCAACATGTCACATAGTGAAATGACTTGTTTTCACATTACAGGCCTTCCTTTGACCAAAGTTAAAACCACCGGCAAATACTCATTTAACCTTGATCACCCCCCCCCCCCAAATTAAAAAATAAAAAAATTGCCCCCCAGTTGGAAAAAAAAGTGGGTACTTAAGAACTTTAAACAACTTCTGTAACTCAGAAGCAGGAAACTGGGCATGCAAACACCAGTGGGATACTGACCGCTTAAAAAAAAACAAAAAAAAAAACACCACACCAGTTAACTAGAGAAACTTGCAACTTCAGTTTCATCTTTCCCCCACCTGGAGCATTTGTTCTTTTAAATATACCCACTTCAACAGTAAAAGTCTGTGGCAATCCTTCACACACCCAGCCCCCACCCCATGACACCACTCCAACATATGGAGACTCATTTTATTGAAACACCTTGAAATACAAAACAAATGTTACATGAAACTGTGCCTCCTTCTTGTGGCACAAGACCTAAAAAGAAAGATAAAAAAAATTTTAACAAATGATGAAAAGAAAGAAGTGAATGGGAAAAACAAATGGTGAAAAGAAAGAAGTGAATGGGAGGGTCATCACCACTCATCCCTGATGTGGTGTGATGTTGAGGTGGTGTGACTTTGTGAGAGTGAGCCTGCCCCCTGGTGTTCTGGGGGAGTGGTGTTATAGAGTCCCATGTTTGTCAGAGGTAATTCACGTGTTAACTAGTGGGAGCTGACGGGGCTGTGAGGGGGAAGGAAGAGCAACAGCAGCACATAAGAGAGGGGGTGGGGATGGGGTTTGTGGCCTTCCAGGAGAGAAGGGGAGAGGGCTGGTAGCAGCTCCTAGAAGCCGTGGACTTTGAGCTGCTCTTCCTTGGCCAGGTCAATCTGCAAACAAACAGATTTAGTCAATGAGAACAACTCCCATCACATACACCATAAGTCATGTTCCCCATAAACAACTCTGTTGAATCAAATACCCTAGTGAAGTGGCAATTGCAGCAAGGAATTAAGATTAACATTACAAGCCCTACCTCAATTAGGAACTGGCAGATATTCTTGCGCTGGTCTCCCTGAAGCTGGATCACTTCACCATACTCCGGGTGCTCAATCACTGTCCCATTGCAGGCAAACTTCTGTTAATGGTCAAAAAGGTGCAAGATAGTGTTAACAGGACCAGAAAACTGGGACAACGGTCAGCATCATTATCTGGCAGACGGCCATAAAAAAAAAGACCATATTTAGCAACTGAACTGAATTCCTACCATTTTGATAACCACAATCAATCTTACTTGAAGACTAACAGCACTGTAGAGGTGTCACACACCAAATTCTATCCCCAGACAGTACCTTTTTGAAGGCCTTGACTAGCTTCTTCTTGTCATAGTCGGCAGAGATGCCCTGGACAGTAGTGAGGGTCTTCCTGCCGTTCCGCTGTTGAATTCTTATGTGGATGTAGTCCTCTGTCCCAGCTGGGAGGCGGTCATCACCCTTAGTTGCATCAGCAAAGGGGTCTGAAAGGGAGAGGGGGACACAGTATTGTAAAAACAGTAACGTTAATATATAACCAAAAATGAAACCATAATTTAGCTCAAGCAAAAAGTTTCTCTTAAGACATCGCTGCTAAATTACCTCTAACGTACACCTCACTTTTGCAAAGAACATGCTTCAGATGAACTGCGCAAAGGTACAAGCTATATATACACAGCTCTGTGAAGCCAA
>NW_018128368.1:163125-169583 GCF_001952655.1 Monopterus albus
CCCCCCCCCCCCCCCCACCCATGTTAATTTCAGTCTAAAAGTGAGTACAACTAAGTAAAACAATGCGGTGTGCTGACTTTTCCAACCGTAATTCTATTTTCTTATCATCTACTACAGATCAGAAGAATAAGTTAAGTTAACGGGTTGGTAATAAAATTTGGGCCTAGTGGCGGCCGTTTAGCGCTAGCAGAGGCCTGCTAGCCGACTCAAATCACAAAGTCTAGAATATCAAACTCGTGTGCAATAGATATAACAATTACATTTAGATCGTTATTCGCCCTGAGGCACAAGCACTGTGATAATCAGTTCAGCTACAAAGAAAATCAAAACTCGATGTAAATATTAAAGGAAAAAGCTTAATGCTAGTTTCGCTAGCACTCGCCCTTCCCCCACCCTGTCTCTCGGCTTGGTTTAATAAAGATGACTTACCAAAAGTTTGGAGGTTCTGGATAGCGGACATACGATAAGATTTGCTTTCCTTTCGGATAACAACTTGGTTAGCGAGCGGTTCGTCGGCTAACTTTAACTTGTTTTTATCCCTGTCTTCTCTAAGGCTCGCTTTTCACGGACACGACACTCTACCTTGCTTCGAAGGCTCTCACAAAATGGAGATCATCGGCTTCGTAGCACTGGAAAACAAGCCTTTATAGCCACGCCCCAAAAGCAACGTCATTACGTCGCTAACGTAAGAATGTGCCGTCGCCGAGTGCCACGCCTTATTATTTTTCATCTTTACTGGAAAGGCGACGTAATCGTGTCGGAATTTAGTCATTTTCACAATGGCAAATATGCAAAACCATGTTTACACACTTTTGTAAAGCTCATTAAAATTTATTATTTGAAGATTTTACGTCCTAAATTTAGGCTTATAACATCTTGAAATTTAAAAATATCCCCTGCTCAAAGAAAGTAATTGTGTGTTATTTCATGTCACTTCATAAGACTAAAAGCCTGACAAGTGCCGGGAGCCCTCGGTCAGAGATTCTTTAAGAAGTGACTGTTAATATTTTTCATTTTAAAGATGCAGAGCTCCGTTTAAAAAGCACAGCGATGCAAACTGACCAACCAGCCACAAAGAGACACAAGACAATAACAGACTTAAAATGACTTCAAAGACTTGGACTTGAGCACTAATGACTCGGACGTGGCCATGACTTACAGTCAAACCCTGGAGAAACTGAGATATCTGAGACATTTTAAGCCATTTTTCATACATATCATTTTTAATTTGAGCTTCCTTACTAAACCACATGGCATTTGCATCCCGAATTTTATGATATTTAGTTGATTTTTATTTGCAAAGGTGTTCTTTTCATCAACTGCTGCTCCTTTTATGATCTTTATCTTCTTCTTCTTTTAAATTATACATTCTGTGGGTCAACCAATCTACTACAAGAGATATAAACTTTTCTCACAACATTTAACACTTTAAATAAATATATGAACAAAATAATTTAAATGGCAGAATAACAGACAACCTAAAAGTAAATATGTAGAAAAAAACGAATCTAATTAAATACATAAAAAATATGAAATCTAAATGACAGGTGTGAATGATACACAACAAATTTAAGCATACAGTACATTAGGAGTAGAGGGGTTTATTGGAGTCTGGTCATGTCTACTGTAAGATTTGCCTGGTGTTTGGCCAGCTCTGTTATTAGCAGTGTGATGGAGAAATTTTCAGACACAACATTATCAGGAGGCTGGTTGTTCTGGTTATTCTGTGTATTGCAGTTTTACTTACTAACTATACTAATCCTAGCTGTCCAAGCTTGTGCATTTACACTTCCTTTATTTCGAGTTACTCATATTGTTGTCAAAAATGTTTTTTAGTTATGTGTAAGCATGAGGGGCATAAACACAAGGAATTTCCAGGTAAAAGTTTACTACAACCCCAAATCAGAAAAAGTTGGGACAGTACGTAAAATCAAAATTAAAACAGAAAATAATGATGTATAAATAATCTGTGTCCTGTATTACATTGAAAACAATACAGCAGGACATTATTTGGTGTGATACGTCATCAATTTAATTTTTTGTTCAAAATAAACTCACTTCAATTAAACGTATTATAGTGCCTGACACAGGTGTGCCAAAGTCATTCTGAGCCCATGTGGTTATACGCTTATAGAAGAGTGATGATCCTTGATTCAGTGCCATCTGAGTGATCGGAGAGCACGGCCCTCCAGCTTAGGCTTGCGTCCTTGCCCTTTGTGCACTGAAATCCCTGCAGATTCCTTGAAACTTTATCATGTCCTGCACCATAGAGGGTGACATACTATCCAAATCCTTTCCTATCTTTCTTTGAGGAACATTGCTTTTAAACATTTCAAAAGTTTTCTCATGTATTATCTCATCTTTAACAGGGATGACCACAAAGGTGTTAAGGAAAAACGCTATAAGTCACTTTCTTCTTCTTTTGTTTTAATGGCAGTTGGCAAAGTTTCTGGTGCATTACCACCACTTTGAGTGTGGACCAGTGATGTATTAGTTTTACTTGGTCTAGACATTCTCTTTTGAAAGAGACTATATTAGCTCTGTGGTGTGGACCCATGAAGAAATTAAATTATCTCACAATGTGCGGTGCTCTGCCAAGAGAGTGGATGAAAATGCTTAAGTCATGTCAAGAAGAACTCCTAATTGGCTATAAACTGTTAAATCTGCCAAAGGGCAGTTACCAAGTAGGCCTGCTGACGCAGTAGCAGCCTGTGTAGTTGCAATAAGCGCAGTATAATTTTTTTTTTTTTATGTTCATAAAATAAAATGTAAAGTGCATTAAAACGTAGACATACCAATTTGTAATTTTTGTGTACAGTAGGGGTTGTATTTACTTTAACAAAAATTAGCTCAATCATTTGCATACAACTGATCCAACAGTCATTTTAAAGGATGTAGTTGTCATGTACAACTTTCAGCAGCACCACAGCAGCTGTCCCTTTATAGTATTTTACTATCACACATTTAAACACAATAAGAGGCCATTATAGACAAAATGCCAGCTCTTTAATGTCACATCTGTCTAGCATGACCAAGTCAGGAAACCATTTCACTGTACACAGGGCGAGATTGCAGCAACAATAAGACTGGTATTTACAGGATTCTGGAGAACACTGGATATATCCAAGCACTCAGCAGCGCAACATACCACCTTTACAGCTAATCAGCAATACACAACTGTGTCTAGTGCACAAAAACAAAAATGACGTTACAAGCAGGTTTAGAATAAAAAAATGAAAAGATATGTTTAGAGTCGTTATTAAATAAAATGATTAAAATGTGTTTATATTGGTAGAAAAAAGTTTTATTCCCATTATGCTGACACCACAAAAGCCAGATCAGTGTGTTAGCCAAATAAGTTTGGGTTTCACCTGGGCTTTCTGGTATTCATGAAGAGCTCAGTGACTAAACTAAAGACCTAAATTTTCACATTATCTGCACATGTACACTTGTTTAAGTGACAACAGGGTATTACATGTTAATAGCTCAAACCTTTTAACAGCAAAAGAAAAACTAATTCTCTGGCTTCAGCTTCTTAAATGTGAAGATATGCAGCTTTTCTGTTTTATATCAGTGTAAACTAAACAGGTTTAGATTTAGGACTATTCGTTGGACAAAACAAGACAAGAGAATGAAAGTGTCGCTTTGGCTATATTTGTAGTTTTTCTGACACTGACATTTTACTTTGTTAGAATGTCACAGACAAACCGTGATAACTCTATACAAAGGTAAGAGAAGCAGAACATACAGCTAGGGTTGTAGTGGTATATCTGTTTTACGGTACACCATGGTATGAAAATTGATGGTTATCACACCGCGCACATTTGTTTATTACCAGTATTGAAGGAAAAAAAAAAATCCTGCTTTTACATCAGTGCATGACTGACAGTCCTTTAACGTAATGATCCAACAGTATAGTATCTATAACATTTTCTGCTCTGAGTAGCTAACTTCTACCTTTAATACTTTAAGTACATTTTCATGATAACACTTTTAGTGGACATGTTCAATGCAGGACCTTTACTTGTAACAAAGCTGACTACTTTCACAGTGTGATAGTATTTTTACTGAATGATGTGAATATGTCCTCTACTAAGATGCAAAATAACTTTAGTTAAATGCTTTTTGTTCTGTTTTCATGCATTTGAGGGTCACTCTAGCAGATATTAACTGTGTACTGTAATAAGGTGAAACTGATATTTTCTGAGACCGTTATACCGTGAAAATCCTCATACCACTGCAACCCTACATACAGCACATTTGTCCAGTTTGAGTTTACAACAGGGGCGATAACATTAGGAAGAGGCATGCCCACAGTCATCATTAACTAATAAGATTCAGTAATGAAGTTAATATAATTATCATTATCTTACCTAACTGAAATGAACTGGCACTGTAACAGCCTAATTTATTCACAAGTATGATTAAATTCTTATTCCACTTTTGTGATGCTGCATGTGATTGGGTGGCAACTATGACACCATTTATCAAAGGACAGAGGAAACAGAGATCAACGGGACATGCTTGTATTATCTTGATCGCTCATTTGAAATTCAGGCCCCAACACATTCTTCACAGTCAACGTGATTTTTAAAACCATAAATGTTATAAAAAGAAATTAAAATCCAAAGCACAATGAAATGAAATGGAAAGCCCTTAAATAAAACTGACTAAAGCATGGAAGACACCGTAACAGCCTTCAATACAACTGGTGCTTGTGTGGGAATCCAGTCTGGGACATGAAATTCTGAAGTCTTCACCTGAAACTGAAAAAACAAGCAAAATTTAGGGAAAATGTTAGCCTTGGACAATGTGCTTTGTAAATCCCCTCAGAGCATACATGTAATGTCAACTAGGAGTCATTTTAAATTGATTGATGGCATTTTTATGCCTCCGTGCCAGTAGCATTATGTTTTCAGGGTGTCTGTGTGTACGACTCATTCTTGTGAACACAATGTGTTACGAACACCTTGAGGGAATTTCTACAAATTTGGCACAAGTGTCCACTTGGACTCAAGGATGAACCAATTAGATTTTGGTGGTCAAAGGTCAAGGTCCGTGATTTTATATCTGTCCCTTTCCCAATAATTTGACTGGTAGTTCTAGTTTTAAAGGATAAGGCTGGTCATTTTCTATATTAATAGTATTTTCAGCAATCTCCATACGGAGACTAAAACTGACAATGATTTGCCTACACTCAAGGTAAATGTCGGTCAGCATGACAGTCCTGGATTAGCTTGTCTGTCTGTGACACAAACCTCCGCTGTTGTTCAAAAACAATTAAAAACATCAGGGAAATGCACTGCTGAACTGGGTGACACGATTTTCATTACAAAACACCAGACCCTGAGCTTAGTACAACACAAAGTCAGCTGTGCACGCGCAAGAATTTGTGCAAGCTCTCAACTTTGCTTACCTTCCCTTAGCTCCTCGCACTCAGGGTAGTGGTGTGTTTCTAATCATTTCTAAATGACAATGGACAGACAAACAAGCTGATCCAGGTCTGGCAGACATTAACTATGTGTAGAGGTAAATCAATGGTTTTAGTCTCTGTATGGAAACTGCAGAAAATACCATTAATATAGAAAAATGACTAGCCTCAATGTGATGCTGTTTGATAACTGCATATTTATCAAAACAAATGATTCCATACAGGAAGCATTCAACCTTATAATGTAACAAGAAAATAAATAAAAATGCAAAGTGTTTAACATTATCTATATCATTGAGAAGTTTAATGCAAGGCCTCAAACATCACAGTAAGCCTTATAATAAGTCGTACTCATTAGCTGTAATCTTCCCTGTAGATTTTTTCAATACTTAGTGAATTTTATGTCTTTATTGGCAAATCGACAGCAGAAAGATGACAAGACAAAAAGAGTGAACGATAGGGAACGAGAGCCAACAAAGGTCCTTGGCCAAACTTGAACTCGAGACATTAAGGCTCATGGCTAGCACCTCAAACTCTAGATCAGCAAGGAACCCCACTCCCCGAGCTGGCACAATTAGTCGTTTAGTTAATTAACCAGTAACCATTTTGACAATTAATCATTAAAATGACCAAACAGTGCTTCCTGTTTTTAAACTTCTCAAATGTGAGAATTTGCTGCTTTTCTCAAGACATGAGAAGAACTACTTGTGGACATTTTCATTATCATCATCATCATCCGCTTATTACCTGATAATGACACTCATTAACTGCAAACCCTGGTCACAAACACAGGTTTCACAGTAAAATTTCAATCAAGAAAACTGAGCATTGAGCTCTATGGCTAGACTTCTGAGTGAACTACAGGAAGCAGTTTAGATGACTGAAAAGGTGGACTGTGCACATAAATTGAAGTTGAGCATTGGAAGATAACTGACAAACCAAAATTAGTGAATTGCTTCCTGGGGCTTGAGTGTTTAGCGTAGCTCCTACTGACATGTTAGGCATTAAATGATAATACTAATTATGT
>NW_018128368.1:169596-172364 GCF_001952655.1 Monopterus albus
GGAATGCCTAAGGCCAAGTACTGCACGAGCAAGATGCAAAAGCTTCCTAATTACAGCCTTCTTATCCCACTATAATCTACCTAAAAAGTAGGGATGGGACAATATATCAAAATTGAACACATCGAAATACAAAAAAGTCAAAATATATCGTGTTGTCTAGCGATATACATCGTGTGGTCCCCATACCCCAGGGACCTAATTTTTTGTAAATAACAGAACTCAAGTCAATATACTGTATTTGGTTGTTCTTTACATAATCAAACCAGTGCTAGAAAAGGGGAAAAACGAGAATAAAAAAGTATCCCACAGCTAATCATACATTGTCATTGAATTTTAATTTGTATCGTAACTGAATCAAATCATACACATCGTATTGTGCCAAGAAAAAAAAGATCATACTGTCCTATCCCTACTAAAAAGACACGTTAAACTGATATGCCGTATTTGAATTGGGATACAATAATAAACTTTAACAGGAAAATGGAGCTGAAAAGAAAAACCTCCCCTGAAGTAATCCCCAACCCCCAGAGGTATGTCTGGGGGTTGGGGGTTAAGTCAGGGTTACCATGGGCAGCTCAGCACACACCTTCTAACCGCTCATACTGCCTCAGCTCAGCTCAAACGCCACTTTAGCAAACTGGTGCCGCAGCTTGGGAAGAAGAGAAGTCCAGATGTGTTTTAATATCAGAACTGTTCTTCAGCTGAAAAAAAAAAAAAAACATCTTGACTTAGTATTTAGTAAAAATAAGTTCGTACACTGGGTAAGACAAAAAAAAATGCAAATTTAAAAAAACATGAATAAGTTTAATTCCCATACAACTTTTTAAATACCATAAATAAAGCATTTCACATGAAAAAAAAACTCTTCTTTTCACAGCTCACCTGTTACTGACGTGTTGACTTCTACGGGGATTCACCTCCATTTTCTGCTGACTTGGGCTGGCTTTTAGATCTAGACCTTGATCCTCTATTGGAGGAAGGGGTACGGCTTCTTGACCTAGACTTGGAACGAGACCTGGATCTCGATCTGGAACGAGAATGGGACTTGGCCTCGGTCTTCTTACTTTTGGGAGAGTGGGACTTGGATCTTGAGTAGGACCGGGACCTGGACCTGCTGTAGCGGGATCGGCTTCTGGAACGAGAGCGGCTCCTGCTGCGGGATCTGCTCCGTCTTCTGTGCCTTGGGCTGGGGGAATAGCTGAATACATTCAGTGGGTTATCATCTACAACAGGAAAAAAGCTGCACTGAACTGAGGAAAATGTGACCTAGAATAGCTGCTTGTTGATAAAAGCAGAGGTACAATGAAGGAAGACTTTAGATCCCAAGACTCTGGACTAGGCAGTGGTAAACTGTCAGTGGATTAAGGCTGGGGGAAACAGACTTCACTTGCCCAAGAATCTATTCCCAGGTCTTGCCATCTAATGCCAACATAGGAGAGGCAGCATATCATTATATACAGTACAGTCTCATTACATTTTCCCTTTAAATTCAGTATCCGCTGTATTACTAACCAACAGTGGTGAAGTGAACAAAAAATAAATAATTAAATAAAATAAATTGGCCCAGTATTTAGATGGCTGTTCAAGCTGTTCACACTGTCTAAACATGTGAAAATGGCCTGTTTCAGTTGTTAAGGTTGTACAAGTCAAATATTAAAAAAACTGATAAATGAGACAAAGGGGCCATTTTTTTGGTCAAAACGTTTAAAAATGTGCAATATATTTTCTGTACCATTTTATTTTTTTGTCAAATACAAAATCCAGATTTGTTTAAACTAAATATAACAATCCCTGCAATGTTGTCCTTGTGATAAGAAGTGATGGGATTGTTTTATTTAGGATATGTTTAGGTCGCAGGTACTAAGTGCCAAGTAATAATTTGGTATCAAACGGAAATCATTCTCTCTCTCTTTTTTTTTTTTTTTTAACATAGTAGTCTGGTCTAGTTTTCTTAAGTAGCTTTAGTTAACCAAACTAGGTTTCTCCCTAGAGCAGCTATAGCCCAGCTTCTTCATGTGTCAAAAAAAGTAATAATTTGCAAAGCTGCACTTTCAAAGTAGCTTCCCCAACACTGCTAACCAAGCAGCTTGTTCAGAGAAAGTCCGAACTTTTAAAGTTGTCACAGTAGTCACACCGCCGTTAATTTGCTGTATTTGAGCTGCCAATTTTAAATTGTGTCTGGTTGGTTCAAGCCGTTGTTTCAAAAGAACTCCATGCTGGACGAATTCTTCAGTGTCTGTCGTGACCACATGCGTAAATATTGCTAATTACGTGTAGGATGCTGCTTCTTACCTTCCGCTTCGGCGTCCATAACCGCCATACCTCCTGGGTGGTCCCCCTCGCCGCCCTCCACCGTAGTAGGAGTCAGGGGGTCTACCATATCGGGCCATCTGGACACGTAACTCTCGTCCATCCAGGAGTGCGCCGTCCATAGCGTCCATCGCATCTTCGGCGTCGCGTTTGTCGTGAAACCGCACAAACGCAAATCCCCGGCTTTCTTTCGTGTAGCGGTCTCGGGGAATATAGACGTCTCCTACCCGGCCATACTTTTCGAAAACACGTCTGAGTGCTTCGGGCGATGTTCGGTAAGTGAGGTTGTCGACTTTGAGGGAAGTCATGCCATCGACGTCTGGCGGAGGCCGACCGTAACTCATGGTGACTAACGCGTGAAGCCTGGCAGTCTTCCTCAAAACTGTTTATACTGTGGCTACGATGGAGCCTGCTTGTTCGTCAACATAAATACGACGGTGTAATTTAAACTGAATATT
>NW_018128368.1:172451-181227 GCF_001952655.1 Monopterus albus
AAAATTTTTTCTTCTCATTCAAAAAAAAAAAAAATCTTCTTCTTGGGATTTTATGGCGGATGGCAAACAACAAAATAATGAATTACCGCCACTAACTGGATAGGAGTGTAGCTCAGGAATCTTTACTATTCTCTAAATCTAAAAATAAACTATTTAAGACATTTATAATCATTTACATCAATATTTAATAGAAAAGCTTAAATTCTATCAATTTCATTTTTCTTAAACATTTTTCTTTTGTAACTTGTTAATAGTCTGCTTTACTATAATTTATTTTAATACCAATATTTCTATGTTTCATAGTTTCTTTTGTCAATTCGCAAGCTACTTTATTTCCCGTGACTCCAATATGAGCTGGAATCTGCACAAATGACACAATTAAATCCATCATTTGAATTCTATATAAAGTACAACAAATCTCTAGTAAAACATCAGGTCGGCTCTCTGAATGGTTATATTTCAAGCTTGTTAATAGCACACTTGAATCAGAACAGATCACTGCTCTCAGAGGTCTCTCCTCTTCAACCCACTGTAATGCTATTAAAACTGCCAGCAGTATCTAGTATAAACTGCTACTCCATCATTTAAAAAATGTTTAATGCTTAATGTTTAATGGCGATGGGCAAACAGCCTTTTTGGGTGCAACACCGCCACCTGCTGTACTGGAGTGTGGATCAGAAAGGGTATTGTTTTTAATAACGCAAAATGAATGTACATAACTTTATAAAACAGTATACTTATTAGCATATATTAAATTATCTAGCTAAGTCCGGAACCTGTTTAAAAAAACACATGATAGTCCTGTAATCACATCCTCACCTTTTTTGCAACATTTCTTTCATTTCATTTCATTTTCATTATTTTAAATAACCTTTTGGAACACTGCAAGAAACGTATCTTTTGAAGTAAAATTTGAACCACTGGATCACATGATATGGAAACTACTACTTGGCCTATAAGAGCATTTATATGAAAATATTAATAAACAAGGTACTAACATACAGTACCATTCGTCATATATTAACAGAAAGTCAAAGTGTTTGTCATATGCACAATTAGGAAACATGTTTATTTGTACAATGAAATTCTTACTTTGCCATCCACATGTGTAACTTTCCTGATCAATATTGATATCAATTAACAGAGTGACTATTATTATTTGCTGATGATACAATGGTCACTGATGTCATCCGAGACAGCTGCCCATGTCTGTAGGCTTGAGCAGCTGGTCCTGTGGTGTAGCCGCAACAACCTAGAGTGGAACACACTCAAAACAGTGGAGATGACAGTGGAATTTAGGAAGCCCCCCCCTTGGCTGCATTCATCCTTCCCTCGATTGCAACCAGTCGTCCTGTCCCTGCAGCTGAAAAACACCCCCATAGCATGATGCTGCCACCACCATGCTTCACTGTTGGGACTGTATTGGACAGGTGATGAGCAGTGCCTGGTTTTCTCCACACATACCGCTTAGAATTAAGGCCAAAAAGTTCTATCTTGGTCTCACCATCTTGGAGTCCCCTTCAGGTGTTTTTTAGCAAACTCCATGCAGGCTTTCATGTGTCTTGCACTGAGGAGAGGCTTCCGTCGGGCCACTCTGCCATAAAGCCCCGACTGGTGGAGGGCTGCAGTGATGGTTGACTTTCTACAACTTTCTCCCATCTCCCGACTGCATCTCTGGAGCTCAGCCACAGTCATCTTTGGGTTCTTCTGTACCTCTCTCACCAAGGCTCTTCTCCCCCGATAGCTCAGTTTGGCCGGACGGCCAGCTCTAGGAAGGGTTCTGGTCGTCCCAAACGTCTTCCATTGAAGGATTATGGAGGCCACTGTGCTCTTAGGAACAGGAAGTGCAGCAGAAATTTTTTTGGAACCTTGGCCAGATCTGTGCCTTGCCACAATTCTGGCTCTGAGCTCTTCAGGCAGTTCCTTTGACCTCATGATTCTCATTTGCTCTGACATGCACTGTGAGCTGAAGGGTCTTATATAGACAGGTGTGTGGCTTTCCTAATCACGTCCAATCAGTATAATCAAACACAGCTGGACTCAAATGAAGGTGTAGAACCATCTCAGGGATGATCAGAAGAAATGGACAGCACCTAAGTTAAATATATGAGTGTCACAGCAAAGGGTCTGAATACTTATGACCATGTGATATTTCAGTTTTTCTTTTTTAATAAATCTGCAAAAATGTCAAAAATTCTGTGTTTTTCTGTCAATATGGGGTGCTGTGTGTACATTAATGAGGAAAAAAATGAACTTAAATGATTTTAGCATAGGGCTGCAATATAACAAAGAGTGAAAAATTTAAGGGGGTCTGAATACTTCCCGTACCCACTGTATGTTCAGTATTTTCAGGGCGATCTTTCAGCACTCAGCATCCATACGCATTTTCTTCAGAAAGTGCATTTCTCTAGTTATTGATGCATCCATTGTGTTCATCACTTTAATGTTGCAGCTTGTGGGGAAGCTAGTTTTAACTTAACTGAAATGCTTCTGACTGGAATTACTCTAGGTTAACAAGTGAATTTTCCACCAAGATCAATAAAGTGTTATGACTATACTGATTTTTTTTTATTATTCTGATTCTGGAAAGTCTGTAAAAGGAGAAACCACTTGTGTCTGAAAACTGTGGATATACTGTTATTTCTGAATAAAAACTCATAAACATTTACACAAGCACACCCTCTTTACCCACATACCAATGAACCTCTTTACCAATGAACCCCAAAACAAGCTTTGCCGAAATCCATACTATAATCTGTATTTGCACCAGTCCAATGTGAAAATGACATCTGTCTGAATTTGTAGACCACATCTCATGAATGTAGCAGCAACATTTAAATGTTTTCATAACACAAAATATAAGTGAGGAGCATATAGGGTTACACTCAGACGTGCCACATAAGAAACATGGTCTTCAACATGTGTGCATGTTTATTTTAATTTTTTTTTTTGTGTCAACTTGAAATCATACCATCATGTAGTGCAGTCGAACAGGAATGTGCGTGGCGAATCAAATCCCAAACAATCCATGAACCAATAAGCGACACGTCTTGACTGCATTTCAATTTCTTGACAACTAGATGTCCTACTCGAGCACTGTGTCATTGAAGCCTCGGGTAATGAAGCATTTGTGTGAATACTGTAGAAGCGTCATCGGCCATCACTACATGTACACTGAGAACCGATGTACCAGAGTCAAATTCATCATGTGTCCGACACACCTGGCTAATGAAGCATATTCTGATTAAATCTTTTTTATTCCACGTGGAAGTCTGTGGAATTCACATATGCGACTTGGATTCGCTGTGGCGACCCCTAATGGGGACAGCCGAGAGATAAGTATTAGTAATTGCGTTTTGTATTCTCACTGTCATGAGCTGAATCAAACACGATTGAAGTCCTCAATACTAAACAATAAAAAATATTAAAACAAAAAACACACTTTAAAATCTCAGCATTTCCCGCAAAGTAATCATTCAACTAACTGTAATAAACAAACTAACTGGATCGGTTTAAGCTGTTCTGTCGCCAATGAATTTCCTCTACACTGATCATTTGTAAATCTAAGATGGTATGCTAAAAGCTAAGCTAGCTAGCTCGTGACGGCACTGCAGTCAGCTGATTCATTCACGTGACAGCCTTTTTTTAATTTCGTGCATGTCTATTCACGGGTGCTGTGAAGGGTTTCGGCGAATCTATTTTATACGACGGAAACGTAGTTAATATTAAAGTTAGTGTAGGGGACCCGCGAAGAATCCGTGGCTGAAGATATCGGGTCGTATTCAAAGGGCTATGTTACTAAAAACACATTGAGTCCGCACAAAGAGGAGCAGCCACACGGTTAGCTAAACTGCACTATTGGTAAGTTGTTTCCTGTGTTAACCTTAGAGTTATTTTCACAGGTTTGACATTACATTCACGAAACGAAAAGACTAATGATCTCTCTCGATCAGCCATTATCTTGATTCCTTTTCATTTATTGAATCGACTAACAAACAAGCCCCCTTAACAAAATGTGATAATTAAATGCTTCTTTTCCTATAGTAAGGTATAATATCTGTTATGCACACATTTCTGTCCTATAACAACCCAAACGACCCAGTTTATAATTCGGCACGTAATACATTCACCAAAAACACTTATTTAAAGTACATAGGCCTATAAGTTTGAGTTTGATCTTTCGTAGGCTAATCGTCCACCAAAACACAACGAGATGGGTGGACACCAATTCTAAATATTTACTGAAAGAAAGTTGTATGCCGAAATAGTCAGTGTGTGCCATTAAACACGGGAAGCATTTCTAACTTGTCACAGTCTTTTAAACGCATTTGTGTATGTAATAAAACAGATTTTTGAAAGGAGTCTGGTTAAAAGACAGTGCTGTATTCTTTCATTAAGGAGTTTTGCAGTGAGTGCATTAAAGCTTCTTGAATATTACACACTTTTCTGATTTGTACTTCTTCTTGTCTTTCTATTTTCAGATGTGCTGTGCAAGCCAATAGATATTTTTGTGTTCACCCTTGAAAATAACCTCCAGAATGAGTCCAGAGAGGAAGAGGCTTTTAAACATCATTGTCCTAGGCTTTGGCTTTATGTTCATGTTCACTGCTTTTCAAACATGTGGCAATATAGAGGTAGGGTGGACTGACTAATGCATATCCACAATGACTACATGCAATATAAAGATAATTCAGACTTCTAATTCTTAACCATCATTTTTCTACATTTTACAGCAAACTGTTATCAAGAGCTTCAACAGCACTGAGTTCAGTGGGAGTGGATACACGAGGTAAACTGTTGGTATCCTAACAGCAACATACACTTGCATTATGTTTTACATTTTGAGTTTTATATGACGCTCCAGTACACAATATCTGTACAGATTTATAGACCACAGACTTTCCCTGGTGCCACCTTCTGTTATCAAACCTGTCCCATTCATAAATCCCTAAAGAATATTTAAATCTTAGTTAAACCATTTCCTGGAGCAAAGTTTACTTTGTGTTCAGTGTACATCAGTAAATCAGACTTACCTGTCATGTAAGCAAGAGAAAGCTCTGAAAGCACAGAACAGCCAAAATGCTATAATGCAGCAGTATCTGTCTCATATCCTACTCAGGTTTCTCACTCACCATTTACAAAGGTGGATGATCTGAATCCATTTGTGCTTCCACTGGGTTTATCTCCTTTATTCTTCTCTGGTGTAAATGTACTTAAACTTTGACATGTCATTGTCAGTGCTGGAAAATGTGTTGATGACTATTACAAAATATCACACTCTAAAAATACTGTGTTACCAGTTAAAAGTCTTTATTGCAGATAAAGTAAATGACCTATGTGGCTGTCATGCAAGTATACATCATGTCATTAGATTGTCATTTTTGAATTGTCAACATAAAAGTATGAATTTTCTGTTGTAGTTGGTTGAGATCATTTTGAACAGGACTGCAACTAATGATTACTTTCATAGAGAATTAATCTGCTGCTAAATGTTTTGATTAAATGGCTGGTTGTTTGCTTTAGTAAGAATTCAGACATTTGTGAGGAATGCTGTGACAGTGACCCAGAGGGACACCTTTTTACTTTTCTGTCTGGCCAATAATTTGACTCAAAATTATTAAAAACAAATTACACTAACAAATAATATAAGGAAAAAGTCAATCCTCATATTTGAGAAGCTGGAGCAATGAAATATTTGGCATTTTTGCATTAAAGATGAGTCATTTGTAAAATAGTTTCCAGGTAATATTCTGTCCATTGGAAAAAATGTACAATTGAACTAAGCGTATTTTATTATCTCTTCATACACTTTTATATAAAAACCTAACAATTGTAGTAGAGTAAAACATTTATTTCCATCTGAAATGTAGGACAGTAGAAGCAGAAAGTGACATGAAAAGAATAATAATGCACAAGTTTCAAATTTGTACCCAAGTTCAGTACTTGAGTAAATGTACTCAGTTACTTTCCACCACTGGCGTTTGTGGTGTTGGATATTGTTGACCAGCTGCCATTAATCCTCGTGTACTTAAGCTCTTTCTAGCACTGTCATGTTTGTATTTTTTGGTTGGTCAGACTGGAATGGCAATAGACATTAACAGTCTTGTTGTCCTTTACTTGTAGCATGGCCATCATCTATGGTGTTTTCTCTGCGTCCAACCTGATTGCTCCTTCGGTGGTGGCTGTCATTGGGCCGCAGCTATCAATGTTCTTTAGTGGGCTTCTGTACAGGTGAGCCTACACTCACTATCATCAGCCCAGCATGAACCTTTTCTTGCTAAATCAGACCTCTGATGCATCTTTATACTGTTTTCTACAGTGGCTATATCGCCATGTTTATTTACCCGTACACTTGGAGCTTCTATACAGCATCTGTGTTGGTTGGAATAGCAGCAGCAGGTAAAAAAAACAAACAAAAGACATTATCTGGCAAATAGTTTTGTGTGGGGAAATAGGCCTTTTTTGCAAGTATGTGTATTGATCTTTTCATTACTTTACACTAGTGCTCTGGACGGCTCAGGGAAACGTGCTTACGATTAACTCCACTGACGGCACCATTGGAAGAAACAGTGGCATATTTTGGGCACTGCTGCAGTTCAGGTAAACCTTTTGTGCCAGCGTGTACCTGACCTGGAAATTCCTTAGTTTTGTGTTTCAACCTGACATGAAGATTAAGAAATAAAACATAGTCCACCTTAAAAAAATTCACAAACTCAGCGGTTTTTGTACCAGATCATAATTTGTACCAGATAGAATTATTATCCTATTAAATTATTTCTAATAACCAGGTAATAGTATTATGAGGAAAGTAGCTGGAAAATATAGAGCCTCTAAAATAAAGTGTTACCAAGATTATAAAAGAGAAAAACCCATGGACTGAGCAACTGTGTAATTTGTAGTACATGTTTTTTGTGGTGATTTTGTCTCTTTTTTTTAAATAATTTTGTCTATTTCTACTTTTGTATTTCTTTGTATTTTTAGCTTTGTAGTGGTTTTGAGCCTAGTTGACTAATTTTGTGACTTTTTTAGTTGTCTTGTATTACGATATAGTTGACTTTTGAGGTTATTTGAGATAGTTTTAAATCTCTTTTTAGTTTTTTTTTGTTTGTTTGTGTGTCTGTTGTCTTGTGTATCCTTGTAGTCATTTTTGTCTCTTTGCCTCTGGCTCTGGTCCAGGGGTCCTCTGATTCTGTCATAGTCCACCCATGCTTTTATGAGTACTTCTTTAGGTTTGAATGCCAAATTAGTTCAACATCCTTCATGTCTCTGCAGCTTATTCTTTGGAAACTTATACATATACTGTGCCTGGCATGGACACGATCACATAACAGGTAAGAAACATGCTGGGTTTTATAAAAATCTCTGCCTCATATGTACTGTGTGTGTGTGTGTGTGTGTGTGTGTGTGTGTGTGATTGTTGCTATTAATACGTTACTAGTTCCCATGCTGACTTCTTGCAAGAAGTTTCATTTTAAGGATGTGATTCATGTTGTTTGTCTCAGACAAAGACCGCCAGACGGTGTTCATCTCACTAACGGTGATCAGCCTGGTCGGTTGCTTCCTCTTCTTCCTGATCCGGAAGCCTGATCCTGAGTCTGCTCCTTCTGACCTTTCTGAGGGAGAACTCATAGAGGACTCCTCTATAGCTACGTGAGTGTTATCAGGATTTCCATGAGTCCTTCCATAAGTTCTGTCAATATTTGTCACAATATGTCAGTTCTGGAAAGTTACAAAACTAATTCAGATGTTCTGAAGAAAAAGATGAGTTGTCTTTGCAAAGCTTTCAATGGGCAACAGAATTATGACCTGCTTGCCATATAACCGTTCACAGGTGTCAGTGTCACTGAAATGTCCAGAAGAGGGACTGGAGGAAAGGATGACTCATGGCTCTAAAAATGTGTTTCCTTGAGTCCTTTGTCCTCGCATTTTTACCCTGCATCTTATGTGGGTGAGACTAAGGCACAAGGAAAAGATGCAAGTGAAGGAAACACATATGAAATTAAGGGAACTGTGATGTACCCACTGTTCAGCTCATAATGACTTTTAAAAGAAAGTGAGAGCGCATGCAAACTAGTCTTCATTGAAGCTCAAGCACTGAGTTTCTTACATTAAATTAAACCCAAAAATCCTCATTTGCCACAGCTAATTAAGGCAGTTTTTAAGGGTCAGTTCTGGAAATACTGAGTGGTAATGTAAAGAAAAAAGGTGGGAAGTCAGTGACTGATGAAGAGGGAGGAAATGTAATACAATGCAAGATTTGAGTACAAACACTTAGTGACCTAAAGAACAGAGCACTTTGCATGAGCTGCTGCTCTGCACATGATCACCACCTTTACTACAGCCTGTGATTGAGTTCATTTTCCACAACCGGAGGTTCATACTGAATAAAATGTACTGCGAGGGGGTCAGATTTACTATGTTTGAGCATCTTTTCTAGAATACTCCCTTATTCACACCGTCGGCATAAAATAACCTAACGTTTATTAAACAAGACATAAAAAAAAATCACAAAAAACACTATTGAAAGTACCCTGGGAGTCTTTTGGAAAATACTTCTTTAAGGGACGGACAGGAGCTAGGAGCCTTGGGCATCCCTTCTGGAGGAGGAGTTTGGTGGAGGAGTACAGGACAGGTGACCTTTGACTGTAAATGCTCTCCTTTGTTGTCTTTCTTACATTCCTCTTTGAAGCCTCTGTGAAAAAGTTGCTACAGCAACCACATCCAGTTTAGGGATGAGATTATAGGTGAAAATGTCCAAGGAAAATTATGAGCTTGC
>NW_018128368.1:181253-188225 GCF_001952655.1 Monopterus albus
AAAGAGTGCTTTATGACAGAAAGATCCATTTATACTACTTTCAGTAAAATCAACTTTCAGTCAGGGTAAGGTGGCTCATCTTACAGTCTTTGCTTGTGTTGTTCATATGAGCTTTTCTTTTGCACAGCTCACCTCATGCAAGCCTCTGCTCACAAGCTCTAGACGCTTTTGGTAAGTTTAATAAACTGACCCTCATGAGCTTTTAACTCTCGGTGTAACACAGCTGTGTCATGTATTAACATCCACTTTCTTGCAGTCAAAGCGTGTAAAATGCTTGTCACCAAAGAGATGCTGCTGCTGTCTGTGTCCATAGGATACACAGGTAGGTGAAATGAGAATAAGATATGTTGAGGTGAATCCTGTGAGGTGTAGGTCAAACTAAGCACACTGCTCTGTGTGCTCCGTCAGGCTTGGAGCTCACCTTTTTCAGCGGTGTGTACGGGACATGTATTGGAGCAATGACGCAGTTTGGCCAAGACGCAAAGGGTTTGATCGGCCTCTCTGGCATTTTTATCGGCATAGGCGAGATCTTAGGTGAGTGTTCTTTGCTGTATCATCTCCTGACCTTCTTTTATGGTGCAATTTGTCACATGATAGCACTTCGGTGAGAATGAGGAAACGACCTAAGGGATGTCATGAGGCAGCAAGTTGTTGTTGTTTTTTTTTTTTTCTTTCTCATTCCTCTCTCTGCTCTGTCTGGCCAGGAGGGGGCGTGTTTGGGATGCTGAACAAGTACAACTGCTTTGGGAGGAACCAAGTGGTGCTGCTGGGGATCATCACCCACTTTGTTGCCTTTTACCTAATTTTCCTCAACATTGCCAGCGATGCTCCTCTGGCCTCAGAGGCAGGAACAGCAATGCAGGCCTTCATCTCCCCCAGGTACAAAGGACATCACTCAGAAACAAACCACAAATAAGAACACAAAGAAATTATGTAAATGCCATTTCTCACACTTTGTCAGTTTCATTATTTTCTCTTCAAATGAAGTACATGGGATTAATTCATGATAAGATCTATAGTTACTGCTGGTGTGATGGTAGCTGCTCTGATGTTGTTGGAGGACCTTGTCAGCATGACAGTGAAATTACACAACCTCCTTCAACTGAAAACCGGGTGGAGCAGACTCAAGTGTTGATATACAATAATATCATTAAAGATACATCTACATGTATTCAACACACAATACAGGTGAAAATGAGACTCATGCACCCAGTTCCTCAGAGGTTGAGATTTATAAAACAGAACTATGCATACGCTTTATGTTTTATGAATCTCTTTTTCACATGTATCTGACCCAAGGAACTGTAGGTCACACCTTTCACTGATAATTGTGGGTGTGTGTGTGTATTTAATGCCATAAACAAAACAACAAATTGTGTATGTGAGTCCCCACATCAGCCTTGGTCACCAGGATTATCATTAACATGTAAATCATAAACGTCCGACATGTCAACCCATACATAATGAGGCATCAAGTAAAGGAGCTATGGGGAAATACTCATTCTGTAATGTAGTCCACAGTGCCTGTGGTATACTTATTTCTGGTAAATACTGAATATACAATGATTACATAATGTCTTTGACTCAGTGTCGAGGTGGCGTTGCTGTGCAGCTTCCTGCTCGGTTTGGGTGACAGCTGTTTCAACACTCAGCTTCTCAGCATCATTGGCTTCATGTTCCATGACAACAGTGCCCCTGCCTTCGCTGTCTTCAAGTTCATCCAGGTGATTTTTAAATCCGGCACGCTGTGACAGTAACATAAAAATACATTAAAAACTGTGAATAGAAAAAGAATATATTTGGAGTACAAATGTGATAGTTTGCAGTGACTGGGGATTTATTTTCCTCAGGAGTAGTTTGTTTCAATGTTTTGTTATTTCCTTTGCAGTCCATCATGGCCGCTGTGGCCTTCTTCTACAGTAACTACCTTCTGCTGCACTGGCAGCTGCTCATTCTGGTCCTAGTGGGTTTTCTGGGATCACTGACTTTCTTTGTGTCAGAATGGGTGGTACAGTCCAACAGGCAACAGTCCGACTACGACAGCATCTGATCTCTGTCTGGTAAGGATGAGGAGGCCACATCTGGAGGTTGTTCTTTCTCCACAGCTGGCAAAACAATCACCCATGGATGATGAAGGTATCTGCTAACAGAGACTGACACTATGGTATGTTTGGTTTTTACAGTGCCTGTGCAGAGCCTGGCAGTGACTGCAGGAGAGCCAAATCTTGATCTCAACACATATCTGCACTAAATCAGAAGGCATGATTAGGTATTTGGTGCATGGCAGATGAGCCTGACTTTGTTTCGTTCCTGGCACATCTATGATTATTTTGTACACTGAGTTTTGTAATGATGGGTAGAGATTTGTTAATCAAGAGTCAGGCACTTTTGATTCAAACCCTGTCACCGAAGATATAAAATAATAGTAATGGGAATGTCGCTAGTGCCTACATGGAGGGATCTTGAGGAATTACACTGATTTAATGTGGTGCAGGTATTAATGTTTTCAGGCAGAGCAGTTGCTCTGACTGCAGGTACAA
This sequence comes from Monopterus albus, assembly GCF_001952655.1. Classification (NCBI taxonomy): domain Eukaryota; kingdom Metazoa; phylum Chordata; class Actinopteri; order Synbranchiformes; family Synbranchidae; genus Monopterus; species Monopterus albus. The sequence continues at coordinate 183,794 of NW_018128368.1, forward strand.
GTCCTGCTGATATTGTGTATTTTTCCTCTTGTCAGCAAGTCCCATGAAAAGACTACACACAACAATGAATGTATCACACTTTGTGTGTATGTGTGTGTACCACAAACCTGATATTTCTTATACCTCTTTGCCATAGATCATGATTGTTGCCCTATAGCTATTAAAAACATAAGTGACCACACTGGGTGACATGCTCCTTCATTATCATGAACACACACATACTGTTTATTTTGACTTAGTCAGTCCCATATGTGGATTAGTCCTCTACTAAAAATAGTCCATGTCAAATGCATTATTCCTTTTTGTTTATGTAAAAACTACAATATCTAGCAGGAATTTACATCCCCACACTAACATGTTGTTGGTTTTTGTCTTCTCAAGGGATTTAATGACAGTGGAAAATACAATAATGCCAGCGTACTCATTGTAAAGTTTTCCTAATCTTTTGTGTAGCATACCTTGCACCCACAAAAGCATGCAATGCACACATTTAACCTTGACATATTGACACACCAGCCACTCCTGGGCTCTAACTTGCAAGTAACACTGTCCAAGACTGTGATTCCCTTCTCATAAAGTAGCTGTGTTGTCATTCCACTGCCGTACTCTCCAGTCTGGCCTACAGGTTCAGTTACAGTCACAAGCTAATCACAACCTTAAAATGAACTTTTACAACAGATTTTGTGCAATCACAAGCCGTTTACAAGCCTAGTCTTCGTCAGCTTTGGCCACCTGTCAATGACTTTTGTTAAACTAACATTACAGTGACTGGAAACAAAGCAAAGGGAAACATCAAGAAATTAATTTTCACCTGTATTTGTAGTGTTATGCTATTTTCTTCTTTCTCTTCCTTGTTTTCTCTTCTTTTAATACACAATATACACTAAGTGCTACATAACTGGTTGTGAGTGAGATCGTCTTGAGGACAACCTGTACTCTACATTCCTGGAAATGTGTTATAATTACAAGCGGCTGACTCCATTTGTCCAGATAAATGAATGCCAGCCCTTTGGTTTACACCAGACAGAATGGAAAAAGTCCTTTTCTTCTCTTGACTACAAATGGCAAACCAGGAGGACATTTTGTTGTTATTAAATCACCCTTAACAGCAGACACAGTTGACAGGGTTTTCAGCTACACTAGCAGCATGGCTCTAGAGATGTGCGTGTTGTGTCACCGCTTTGGTTCTAAAGATGTACTGGCTACATCTTCACCTATTGGACGGGTTGCTATGAAACACACCAACAAATTGCCCAGTGGATAAATTGTAATTACGTTGGCGATTATACTATAAAGTCTTACAAATGGTTTAAAGGATACTTGAATGATTTTGTATTGTTAAATTAAGTTGGGGGATGCACAAGAGTAAATATGGGCCTTAAGACGTATAGGCTCTTTTCTAGACAGCTTTATGTACTGTTATGGTCAAAAAGGGAAACTGAGCTGCAGATACTTTATGTATATATATTTTTTTCCTTTTGTTTAGCATCAAATTATGTACCATAGTACATACTGGACTTGCTCCAGTTTTTTCATGTAGTCTCTGCTAGGGATTTAAGGTGAAGGCATGTCTAGATGATTTTATACTTAAATGTAGTAATTGAGAACTTTTGCTTGCTTGTTTTTATTATCAATAAAATGCTATTTTGGACACTACTTGTGTGCTTTACCAAAGTAAACCAAAAACTGTATCATATAGCCTGTATACTCTATAAAATGGATAATCTGGAAAGAGCTGTGGTTAGCAAGGATGCATGTTACGTTGGATTACACACTTCTTTTTTTTTTTTTGTTCGCTTGTCGTTGACATTAATATTGGTCTATTTGGTGAAAAATATGGCACAATTGGACAGGAGTACCGTAACTAGTTAACAATGGTTTTACAAATTGTTTTTTGACCTGTAAAAACATCTAGATTCAGACAGTTTTTGGTGAAATTGTCAAATGTAACTGTACACTGAACAAAATTATAAACGCAACACTTGTTTGGCCCCATTTTTCATGAGCTGAACTCAAAGATCTACGACTTGTTCTATGTACACAAAAGGCCTATTTTTCTCAAATATTGTTCACAAATCTGTCTAAATCTGTGTTAGTGAGCACTTCTCCTTTGCCGAGATAATCCATCCACCTCACAGGTGTGGCATATCAAGATGCTGATTAGATAGCATGATCATTGCACAGGTGTGCCTTAGGCTGGCCACAATAAATGTGGTGCATCTAATTTTGTTCAGTGTATGTTTATTATTGAGGCCATAGTTAAAGGTGGAATTGTACTGGATTACATTATATTATGAGGTGTCTTTATATTTTTGTCATACATATGTGACAGGGTCAGAGAGTGGAGAGCCAGTGGAGAGAAGCCAGTACCGGGGTTATATGCTCGAATTTCCTAGTACTTGTCAAAAAGACGAGCAGCTGCATTTTGCGCCATTTGGAGACGAGTGAGGGAGAACTGGTTAACACTATAGTATAGAGCATTGCAATAATCAAGTCTAGAAGTGATAACAGCATGGATTGCAATCTCAAAATCATTAAAAGAAAGGAGTGACTTGACCTTGCTTAACAGGCTCAGCTGGAAGAAGCTAGATTTAACAATTGAGGTGATTTGCTTGTCAAACCTCACGTCGCCATCAAACATCCCTAGATTTTTTACAGTCAACTTCAGATGTCGAGCTAGGGGACCCAGGCCCTGGTTAGAAGCAGGTCACCAAATAGCACACATTCAGTCTTATATTCATTGAGATTTAAAAAGTTAAGTGCCAACCATGATTTCAAGTCTGTCAGATAGTCAAACAGCAGCTGTAATGACATCCCTCTTGATGCCTTTAACGGTAAGTAAATCTGAATGTCATCAGCATAACAATGAAAAGAAAGGCCATATTTCCTTAAGATAGATCCCAGTGGGAGCATGTACAAAGAGAACAAAATGGGACCAAGCACAGATTCTTGGGGGACACCACAGGAAAAGATGGAAGATGGAGGAGGAACAGGTACCAATATTAACAATAAAGCTTCTATTAGTGAGATAAGATCTGAACCAGATAAGAACAGTGCCTTGAATTCCTACACACTGCTCCAAACGAGATAAGAGGATTTCATGATCCACTGTATCAATGGCAGCAGTGAGATCTAAAAGCACCAATAAAACTGTGAGGAAAGTTCTTTTATTTTGAAAAGAGAAGACTAATAAAAAGATATATATTTCACTATGTGAAATGTATTATACATTAAGGTATCAAAATAAGCATGTGCACATGGATCTTCACTGTTTAGGATAAACAGGAAAGACTGGCCTCAACCTGCCAGTATACAATATTTGTATGAAAAGATGTTACTATCTGATTGCTCAAAAACTGTTGGGGAGAAGTTGTGATTTAAACTTAACTCTCCCGATATTGGTCCTTCAGTCCGTCCGTCCTCCAATCATCCTCACTGCTCCAATGGTCGTGGACAGCGCCCTAAAAGGGGAGGAATACCTAGTCGTCTTCCTCTTCCTGACTTTTAGATCTAGTCTCTTGTTTATTACCCTTGGTGTCCCATTGACCCCAAATTCCCTGGCCTCTTCAGCCAGGTGGTGATAATAAATTAACTGTGGACCCTCTTTGCTCAAGCTGTAAATCTAATGAGAGTCAGTGTTTTAGTGAACAAGTCTCCCTTGATGTTAAACAGTGCTCCAGTTGGCTAACAGTAAATACTGACCAGTGATTCAGTGAACACATAGGGTGATATATAGATATGTAACTACATAAACATAAACATAAACACAACTGTGAGATTAAAGTATATAGACTTATGTATGCTATATAATAAAAACCCTAACTAATTATAGTCATTTCTATCTAAAAATGAAAATCACCCTACCAAAACCAATCCCCCGGAGTCCCTAGCCAACAGGATATCATTACTGATTTTTAATAACGCCGCCCGGTGAGTGCTTTGGTACGGGGGAGGGGCTCACGGCAGCACCCGCTGCTCGTTGACGACAGTAACTGCAGAGTGATATGCGCTTTCACGTCAGAGTCTCCAAAACATAAGAAAAGTCTCCAATAAAACCAGAAAAAAAGTTGCTAGATTTGTCACTAGTGGCTTTTGACAAAAAAAAAAAAAAAAAAAACTCACCAGCGGATTTTGTGGAAAGTCGCCAAGATGGCAACACCTTCTGACTGGCCACGTGACATTACTTAGCGACGAGGACGCGCCCCCTAGTCGTTGGAACCCTCGCGCCTTCTAAATGCCCTCGGAGAGCAGAACAAATATGGAGGAGGACAACTTGTTCATATTATTGAACCAGTCCCTCGGGTCCGAGGGGATCGTCAGTTTCAAAGCCCTCCATGATCTGCTCCACGGCGTGCTGAGGCGGCTGCCTCAAACCGAGCTGCAGCAGCTACCCTCCAGATCACCTCCGACCCCCCCCTCCGGCGCTCCGGAG
>NW_018128368.1:188243-221049 GCF_001952655.1 Monopterus albus
GTGGCAACTCGGAGGCGTCTCGCGCATCCAAAGTTGCGAGGACGCCGTGTCTGGGGTGAGAGCAAACACTCATTTCATCGGTTACTACCTCACGAAACAAGTACCATTTTGTTTATAACGTGTTTTAGCCGTGGTAAAAAAAAACAAAAAAAAACAAACTTTGCTGTTACTCAGAGACTATGGACACTAGACCTACACAATTTTAATATGTTAAACATTTATCTGTCTGCTTCTTACCCATACAATTAAAATGTGTCTATGATAATACATTCAGTATTTATACTTGAAGAGAAGAAGGCAGATGTTGCAGCCGACCACATAAAGTAACACGGGGACCCGGGAGGGTTGCAGCATCCATTAAATGGTACTTATTAACCGTGTACTGTATCTATGAAACACAGTTAATTTTATTTGTGACTGTCCGTGGGGTCCAGTAGCCTGCCTTGCTCTCAGTTGCAGTTTGTTTGCTTCAGTCTTGTGTGGCAAATAGTGAACAAGCTGAAGTAATAAGTGACCAGACAGCACGAATATTTCTTAATCTATTGGGTTTATTAGGGTGTAATGTTATTTGTTAATGTAATGTGTAATGTTATTATTGTTGTATCAGTTATCCATAGCAAAAGTTTTTATGAACTGGCAAATCCCCAGTTTTGTAAATCATTTGATGATTGGATGCTTCAGATGAAGGAGGAATGGACGTCCCATGTCTGTATGAACTTGTTTACTTGATTCCTCTCTCCTGGCACCATTGTCTTGCATTTTACATAGGTGGGAAACGTGGAGCAAGGGAACTGGGATTTACCAATATGCAGTACCTGCAGTCACATAAATCAGCAAAGGGCCAGTCAGATGAACACTGATCATGGCTTCAACTCTTTGCTCATTTTGCCTTTATTTAAAAAAAAAAGAGTTCACTATTTTTCAAGATATTTGTTGAACCAGAGACTAAATGCTCAAATTGATTTCAAAAATACAAATTAGCTTGATGGAAAATAAACAGAAACATTTAGCCTGATAACAGCACATTAGCCTGAAGCCTCATTTGAGGAACAGGCCCCAAGTGTTTTGCCTTTGTCAGCTGACATCAGTGATTCGGGTCCACCCCGAGGTGCAGCATGCTTGAAGGTTTTACCCCAGATAGAGCAGGTCAGCCACATTTTATTATTTCAGCAATTAATGTTGATTTCTAACTGTCCTGTCACCCTGGTTGTTGGGTTACACGCTGTTTTCTTTAAGACCCAGAGATCCAGATTGTGTCTGAGCCGGTACTCTTCTTCTTGCCTGTCTCTAGCAGGCTGTGGTTAACATTTGAGTATGGCATTAAGCCACTGATGACAGAGCAGAGCACAATAGGAGATAGGCACCACCCTGACATCTCAAGTGACCTCTGTGTGTGTCTGTTCAGGTTTCTGTCAGGCTGCTTCCAAAAGATGGGTAGAACGAGCTAAAGATACTCTCTTCAGCATTATGCCAACTGTCAGCTTGATCTTTCAGAAAGTGGTTGACAAGAGGTAGATTGGAGAACAGTGTGTTAGAGGTGGAAGTGTATTTGTGACTTTGCCCAGACCTTTTATTTACCTTTTCTGTCTCGCTATTGGGCTCATTCTCTCTCTCTCTCACTCCCTCTCTCTGTGTGATGGAGGTAATTAGTCCCCTGCAGGGATGACTCTGGTTATCAGGGGTTGAATAGCTCTCATGTGAAAAGCAGGACATCGGGCAGGTGCAGACGATGCTGTGTCTTTCAGAATCCCATCTGAATCATTCATGTCTTCTATGGGCATAGTTCAGGTCAGATGGTGTATCCACTGACTTAACCATGATGAAGTGACCCAGCATGCCATTGTCCACCATAGTCTGTCTTCTAAAAGCAGTTGTTTGCCCCTGTCTGGTGCATAACTATGCCATGTGTCATGTGGATCAGGTTGTAATCCAGAATGCACCCATTAACCTGTCAGAGGAACTGGTTTTAGTGGAAAGTTTGTTTTGTTGTGGAATCCCCTGTGGTGTCTGATCTGACTGAGAACAGCTGATTGATATGTCTTGTTCAAAGTGTAACAGCAGTCATATTCAGTTAATGGCTGACTATTCTTAATGAGGGGGAACAGCTTACAGAGTAACAAAGATGAGGCTTAAGGCTGGCTCTCCTTCTTTCAATGAATTATTACACCTGCCCAGGGGGGTGTTTTTCTGCTTCGTGAGTCAGCAAAATAGCTCAAAAACTTTTCAACTGGTTTTACTGAAACAGACCTTTTTAACTTGTTATAGTAAGACAAGAACTAGTATATGTTTTTCTATTCAAGTGTCCTAGTGAGAGTGAGCCAATGCAGTACCAGGACAATGAAACTAAGCAGCTAAAGGGAAGACGGTCATCCCCAATACTTGTATGCCCCTACAGTGACATGTCGAAATGTTGGACCATGGAGCAAGCAGCAAGTGTTTTATTTTTGGTGCTAATCTAGGAGGTTAAAAGGATTTCAAGAGAGATTTTTGATCTGGGGCAGCATGGTGGAGCAGTGGGCAGCGTTGCTGCCTCACAGAAAGAAAGTTCTGTTTATATGTTCTTCCTGTGCCTGTGGGGGTTCTCTCTGAGGCATCTGAGTCTTAAATCAATGCAAATAAAATCTATTAAAAAAAATTACACATGGAGTAATTTAAACTGTATGTCCAGTGAATGATTTTTAAGTATTGTCTGTTGGAGATACAAGTCACATTCCTCAGCCATTTTTTATTTAACCTGCTGGGGAACATAAATGTTCTTCAATCAGAGTCCTCACATACCACAGTGAAATCAAACTGAGTCATTTGTTTATATTATACATGGTGTAGTAGTTCAAAGGTCAAAGTGTTTATTTGTCATATGCACAGTTAGGAAATGTGTTTCCCTGTACAATGAAAGTCTTCCTTTGCCATCCACATGAATGCCACACAATACACATGAAATATAAAGTAGATAAGCAGGTAAGATAATTCTAAGGCACTTTAAAGCAGCAAATGAAAGAAGCCTAATAAAAATACAACACGGGCACAATATAATGTAGAGAGAATGTATGCTACATGGGAGCTGTGTGTGCAAATAGTCAGCAGTGAGTGTGTAATTACATACTCAGTTTGCACATGCATAAACAGTACAGGTGAAATTACATGAGATAGTTCCTGAGTCAGCTGTTTAGGATTCTGATAGCAGTTGGAAAGAAAGAGTTTTTCAGTCTAGAGGTCCAGCATTTCACACTTCTTAACCTCTGGCCGGGGGATAGGGGCGTGAAGGGGTCCGTGCTAGGGGTGGGTGGGGTCTTTGAGGATGGAGGCAGCTTTCCTACGCACCCAGTAATTTAAACTGTATGTGCAGTGATTGATTTTTAAGTATTGTCTGTTGTCATTACAGGCCATGAAGCTCATACAGGAGCTCCACAACCAGAGGGACAGTCTGAAGGGTGAGATTATTGAGCTCCTCCACCAGCAGAAGGTGAGACTGCTTGAAGGGATGATTACTGAGAATACTGGCCAAATAATCCTCTCACAATTTTTGGGGAACTGGTAGCAGCTGTAATATAATAGTCATTTTTACATAATGAATCTGAAAAATGAGTGAAAAGGACAGACACTGGTCTTCAGATCTGCTTTGATATTTCAAAGCTTTTCCACTAGAGCTGGGAAAGGTTAGTTGATTGGAAAGTTGACAGAAAATAAATCTGCATTATCACTGTTCAAACTCAAATGCCAAACATTCTCAGGTGTGAGCTTTTGCTGCTCATCTTTGTATTATGTGATGGACAACGACGGACATGTCCCTCAAAGCCCCAGTGGAAAGGACAGCCTTGCAGTAGCGTGTTCTCTGTCTCCTGTGTGCAGGTGCTTGGTGCTCAGGCAGAGACAGTCACTGCCATGGAGCAGTGCTGCCACCGTGTGGACGCTTTGGAGGAGGCTGTGGTGAGTGTGTGGGATGATGAATTGACACTAACACACAGTAATTCAGCTTTACTCTGTACTGTTTATATGTAAATTATTTGTTGTTGCAATGTCCCATTTTCCTACAGTGCTAATTAAATGTCCATCTCTTGTCACTTCATCTGTTCTCGCTGTGGCAGAGATCTTTGAGGGAGACCTTTCAGAAGTATCCGGACCCAGAGGAGCTGAGTCGCTGTGTGACCTGGGACGTCATGCAATCAGCTCTGCTCAGCGAGACAGAAAACCTTAAGAAGGTCAGATCCAGCCTGTTCATGACAGCTTGTTATTTTTTCAGCATCAGACTGGAATAGGAACTCTCTGAACCAAGGTTTAAGTTTCATTTTAGCAAAAACTTGACAAATGAATGATTTCTACTTGAATTGGTTAATCCTTAAAGTCCTTCAATGTTATGATGTGTCATTTGCAGTTGTCTGTTTTGTGGACTCTTTGTATTAGTTTTATTTTTTGCAGTCTTTTCACAGAGTTGTAAGACTTTCAAACAAGAAATATAAACAATGTACTTGGTAAATAATTCAAATAAATGTAGTGAGTACAAAGTACAATATTTTTGACTGAATTGTAGTGAAGTCGAAGTGGCATGAAAATTGCATTTTAAGACCCTCTAGTTCAAAATGGTGTATGGCTTCAGGGCATTGAAATATGACATGATATGATGTATTTGGCATCAAAAAAAGCATTTTTTAATAGTTTTCAATGGTGAGTAACAGTAACCTAGGAATACATTTGTGAGTTGGGTTTTAGACTCTTATTGTGGATAAGATCAACTGTTTAGATGGACTGTTGAATCAAATATCAGCAAAATAACCTAGACTTGAAGAAAATGTTACATTTCACTGTGATCATGGCAATGCAATGTGTAAGACTGAGATTCAGAGCTTCCAGGTCTGTGGGGTTGGGTTCAGAAGTTGTGGGGACACATGATATCAGAGGTTTCTTACCTATTAAACAAACAAACAAAAACAAACATGTCCCTCAAAGCCCCAGTGGAAAGGACAGCCTTGCAGTAGCGTGTTCTCTGTCTCCTGTGTGCAGGTGCTTGGTGCTCAGGCAGAGACAGTCACTGCCATGGAGCAGTGCTGCCACCGTGTGGACGCTTTGGAGGAGGCTGTGGTGAGTGTGTGGGATGATGAATTGACACTAACACACAGTAATTCAGCTTTACTCTGTACTGTTCATATGTAAATTATTTGTTGTTGCAATGTCCCATTTTCCTACAGTGCTAATTAAATGTCCATCTCTTGTCACTTCATCTGTTCTCGCTGTGGCAGAGATCTTTGAGGGAGACCTTTCAGAAGTATCCGGACCCAGAGGAGCTGAGTCGCTGTGTGACCTGGGACGTCATGCAATCAGCTCTGCTCAGCGAGACAGAAAACCTTAAGAAGGTCAGATCCAGCCTGTTCATGACAGCTTGTTATTTTTTCAGCATCAGACTGGAATAGGAACTCTCTGAACCAAGGTTTAAGTTTCATTTTAGCAAAAACTTGACAAATGAATGATTTCTACTTGAATTGGTTAATCCTTAAAGTCCTTCAATGTTATGATGTGTCATTTGCAGTTGTCTGTTTTGTGGACTCTTTGTATTAGTTTTATTTTTTGCAGTCTTTTCACAGAGTTGTAAGACTTTCAAACAAGAAATATAAACAATGTACTTGGTAAATAATTCAAATAAATGTAGTGAGTACAAAGTACAATATTTTTGACTGAATTGTAGTGAAGTCGAAGTGGCATGAAAATATTTATGTAAAGTACAGATACCTCAAAATGTACTTAAGTACAGTGCTTGAGTAAATGTACTTGGTTACTTTTTTACAGTCTTGTTTAGGATTTCTCTGCATTTCTTTACAGGAGCTTGTAAACACATGGGCTGTTGATCCAGCCAAAGAAGTTGAGCCCAGACAAACATCTTTCAACAGGAACTTCGCTGCTGAAAACTCTTTTTCCAGCACACCCTCCTCTCCCCACCCTGTCGAGGATACTGTCAGGACAGCAGCTTCTGGTTCTCCGATGGTTTCTGAAGAGATTCCCACTCTTCTAGAAGTGACAAACACCCCATCAGCCACAGAGGCCTCTTCAGACCTGTCAGGACCACCTCAGCAGCCTCATTCTCAGACAGGCCTGGCATCTGCTGGCATGCGAGACCAGCACCTACAAGATCAGGTCAGACAGGAGGACGTGTCCCTGAGGGGCAGTCAAAAGAGGTTGAAAAACACAGTATCATTAATACAAAAGCCCAGAGTGCATTGCAGCAGACGTTTAGGACCACAGATGTAAATATGCTTGCTTTATTGTATTTAATTATTCTATTTGATTTATTTATTTTAGACCTTGGATGTATTTATATATTATTTACCTATTCAATTTTCCATATGTAAATTAGGTGCCGGATCCATCAAAATAGTTGTCGGTCACAACTTGAGAGGTGCCAGATCCAGATGTGGCTTGTTCTGGCACAAATTAACCCCTGTTCTGAGCTGTCCAGCAGCCGCCTGGATGAGGCTAGGCAGGGTGATAGCGATAGCCAGGGCCTCAGTCAGCAATTGCAGATATTTTGGTTATCCAGAAGTAGGAGTGTGTTGAGTCACAGCTGATTCATCCAGGGTACTATCAAAACTCACAGCTTAGAGTTTCCATTTCATCAGACCTGCATGTGTTTGCTCTGTGGGAGGAAATAGAGTTGACAGCGCTAACCACTGAGTCATTGTGTTGTTACCAATGCATCATTTCGACCACCTTCTGCAAAGTGATGGCCGTCTGTGTGTGTCTTAGAATGTGGAGCTGCTGAACAACGCGCAGGTGATCCTGCAGCTCCAAGCAGAGTGTGAAAAGCTACATGAAAACATGAGGTGGTTGCATGAGGACAACAGACAGAAACAGAGCCACATAGAGGTAGACAAATAACTTTTAGCATGTTTTATGTCTGTTTTTCTCTGTTTTCTTAACTGCAATACATCATTCCATTTGTGACAACAGTTCCTGACAGATGATGTAGGAATTTTTCAAAATGTAATAAATCTTGAACTATTTGCCCCTACAATGTAATAATACCTACGTATGTACGTGAGAATATTTCTTAGTTGTCACTTCTTCTACTCTTCACACAGACCCTGAATGTTTCCACCCAGAATATGACTATGCTGTAAGAAATGAAGGACAAAATACAGTGACTTACTCCAAAGCTTATCTGGGGCTCAGATGCAGCTTCTGTTGCCTCACTAAGCTAATTCAAGTCAATATCTCTTAAAGTCTATTTAAGACAAATTTCTCTTTTTTGTTTCCCTGGTGAGTAGTTCCATGCTGTGGCGGAGAGATATGTTATAATAGTTGTAAATTTGTTGTTAGCTGTGTTTACTAGTCAGGCTGTGTTCAGAATTTGCATGGAAACCTGTTCGTACCTTGCGCATTTGACAGCTGGATATTTTTGCGGTTTGTGCTTTTAGTGCTCTCCATCTCCAATTCTTGTTTCCACAGGAACTATACAAGAAGACGGAGGAGCTGGAGGAGAAGAAGGCTGACAGGCAGATGGTTGAGAGCGAAATTGTAAGTGGCTTTGTTTTAACTAACTAAGGTTTAGATGCTGTAGTCACTACAGGGAAGAGTCAAACAGGTCTGTAGCCCTGTGTGCAAATTCATACTAGCTACAGATGCAAGCATTCTTTTGTTATTGGTAAAAATGTTAAGCATCTTAGTGTCCTGCCTTTATTTTAATGTTACCTGGTTTGAAAACCTTGAGCTTTTAAGGACCAACCAACAAGGTTTAATTGAACCACTGAGGTTCTCTCGTCCTTTGCAATGGCTCTGCCTCTGTGAAATGTGTTGTATAGTTGTGTATGGAAAAATGAAGGACTTGCACTGTGCATTCCTTGCTGGCCTCCACTAAATGGTAAATGGACTGCATTTTATATAGCGCTTTTTTCCAAAGCGCTTTACAGGGAGATCATACCACCATTCACCCATTCACACACACATTCACACACACATGACGACAGCTGCCACACAACGGCGCTAATCAAGCCACCGGGAGCAATTCGGGGTTCAGTGTCTTGCTCAGGGACACTTAGGCATGCGGGGAGACTGGGAGTCGAACCACCAACTTGCTGGTCAGGAGACGACTGCCCTACCTCGTGAGCCACAGCCACCCACATCTCAAGTAGAAACATCTGGGGGGGTGGGGGGTAGTATGTACAAAATGGCACCACCTCAACTGCAATGCTAATCTTGCTAGCAGTAGATGACAGTGCTTTAGAGGCTCAAACCAAGAGCATAGTTTTGCATATGGACAATAGGAACATGTCCCTACCAATATTTAAACAAACCCATGTGCATTACCTTTGGAATGAGGTCATATCAGATTATTACGATGTGCTTGAACTTCCAAAAGGGAAGGGGCATCTAAAGCTCACATCAAATGCAAATGTCAAATTTGCCTTTTTGAGGTAAGAATATGAAATTCATGTTCGAAAACACTACACAAAGTTCAACAAATTTGAACTTTTAGCACACTCCCACTCTGCACAGAGCCTGCAAAGTGCACCACATACACATCAATGTGAGGAGCATGCAGAAGCTTTTTTTCCCACAAGAATGTGAAGATGCCATAATTCTGCTTAAATAGAAGCAGCAACGGACACGACCATGTAAACCCTATAAACTGGATGAGAGACGTACTAGAATACTAGCATGTACTTAGTCAAAGAAAATAGATTTTTTTATTAAAAGGGCACTTGGGTAAATTCTATTTTTGAGTTTATCAGTGCACAGAAAAAAGCAGCTGATCTTCTTTGTCTCTTGTATCATATTCAGTGTGCTTTTTAACTCCTGGTCTGTGTTTTGCTTATGTTAAACTGCTTGTTTTCTCTCCACATCTGAAGAAAGCAGATAAATCTGTTTTGGAGAGCAAAGTAAGCCGTCTGCAGTTTGACTCTGCCACAGAGCATCTAAACACCATGTTCCATGAGCTGCTGAACAAAGTGATGGACCAGGAGCAGGACTGGCACAAAGTCATTGACAAGCTCTCCTCAGAGATGGAGTGTAAGGTAGAGATGCATCATCTGTTCTACCAGAGAAAAGTGGTGGTGGCAGCATTTCATGTATGTAATTGATCTTGTAACTATAACATCAGGCTGATAGATGCAAGTATTTGACCAGTATAGCTTTTGGAAGGTTGATCTGTGATCATCTCTGACAAACCACATTATATTTGACACCTGACCTCGCTGTAGTTGAACAGGATTGAGTTAGACTCTATGAAAAAGCAGCTGGAAGATCGATGGAAGAATATCCACAAGGAGCTGCAGGCTCAGGGGGCTCCAGAGCATGATGATGCTGCTATTATCAGAAAGTAAGTGCAAGTGGTCACTAATCACAACTAATGTTTGTGGAGTGGAAACGGTATGAGCACGAGTTCTGAAGTGTTTTCCTCATGCATTTAAGTAGAGCTTTGAGAGAAGTATTCCCACAAAGATTTACTGTGTGGATAAACTTAAATTAGGGGTCACAGTTACACTCAGCCATGGACCAGTATTTTTTTCAGCATTTGTTTGTTTCACAGACTCCATGGAAACACAGGCCTCTTTGATTTTTCATACAATTCACCTAACACAATCCAAGGGCAGATGTTATGTTACCCTAAAAGGTGCAATAACTAAGATGTTGCACATTGTCCTATAAATCAAGTGAAAATGGGACAGGAAGTGATGTCTCTCAGCAATCCTACCACCCCCATGTCGGCCGCAGTCACACTCTGCCGCCCACAGCGCTAATGTTTTTATTCCAGCTTCCCTATGCTGTGTTGTCAAAGTATGGTCTATAAATTAGCTCCGCCTGCAACCTAGCAAAGCTTATAAGAAGCATTTTTCTGACCAATGAATAGTCATTTCAAACAGCCAGCCATGAAGGAGCTCTCAGCAGCTAAAAGTCTAAAACAGCAGCTGCCAGGCTGAAGATGTCCCATTCTTTTGCACAAAGAGAGTGGGACAATGAAAGAGCAAAAGCCGGGGTTAACATTGGTTTGACATTTTGAGATGGAGAGTGACAAAAGCAGCCAAAGGACCTGAAAGAGATTCAGATGGGGCGTTTTTCCCCTCTAGATGTGTTTGTTTTGCTAACATTAGCAACCTAGCATGGTCATGACTTTACCTTTTTTTTTTAATTAATATGATTTTAATTTGGGAGTAATTTCAGCTTTGTGTCACATTAGCAGTAACCACAGCTTTCTACTGGACTGACACATTTATACCCGTTAGTCTGATAAGGCTAGCCAGTGTTGCCAACTCCTCAGTAATTCAGGTTGTTTCTTTTTCTTTCACGTCAGAGTCTCAAAAACATCAAAAAAGTCTCCAGTAACACCAGAAAAAGTCGCTAGATTTGTCGCTAGTCGCTTTTGACAAAAAAGTCGGCAAGAGGATTTGGAAAGTCGCTGTACAGTGCGGGAAAGTCTCTGAGTTGACAACACTGAGGCTAGCTTTGGACTGGAGGCTGCTTTTTGTACAGTTTGTTGAAACTAGGAATTTGTAGTTAACATTGTTGCTAGGAAAAAAGGAGCAAAAGGCAATTAGGAGCATCTTATGGTATTAGTTTGTTTTGAGTTTCAGTAAACTGTCTAGCAGCTGAAAAGATGTTAGGTAAAATAGCTTTAAATTCAGTCCAAAAGCAAAAGTTATTTTTCCTATTGGTATGTGATTGCTAACAGTGGCCTGCTTTAGTTAGGGTTGAATTAAAGTAGGTACTGTTGTCATCAACAAAGCGTTTCCCATTACTACAAATTATATTGATAATTTCTGTTATTCATTTGTATTTTTGTATTCCATCAATTATCTATTCTATACCGCTTATCCTGAAGAGGGTCATGGGAGGCTGGAGGCAATCCAAGCTGACATCGCCAATCAGAGCGGACATGTAGACACACATACACTCACTCATTCTTAGGGTCAATTTAGAGTCGCTAATCAACATAAGCTCCATGTCTTTGGACTGTGGGAGAAAGCCAGAGTACCTGGAGAGAACCCATGCAGGCACAGGGAGGACATGCAAACTCTGCACAGAAAGGCATCGGGCACAGTTTTTGTATTATTCTTGCAAATTTATTATATGTCACTTTAGCAGTAGGTGCCATTCAAATAGCCCGGCACAAAGTGAGACACATCAGACACTTAATATATATAGTGAAAGTTAGGAGCTATATAGTCATCTTTCTTTGTGTTCTTCCAGACAACTCTTGGAGAGATTTCACTGTCTGTCCTGTGACCGACCCATTGTAATGCAAACCTCCAGACCGTGAGTCAATACTTCTAATTATTTCCCACATTATTAGCATTTCATTTCCAAACTTAGCATTTATCCTGACTATAATATATTTGCATAAGGACACAGAATTCTTGCAATTTAAAAATATTTCTTGGATTACAAAATAAAGTGACTTTACCAAAAGATGCCTATCGTCATCTGGGTACGGAGAATGGGGGGTTACATAAGACAGCGGCCATCAAGCAGTGCTTCACTTTGTGACTTTGTTCTTTAAAATAAAACAGCACATCGTTATTACTTTAAATAGTCTGTTACCAAACATTTATCAGTAATACAGTTAATATGGAAAAAAATATGAATATGCCGTGTGTGTTGATTTTAGTGATGTGCCTAAATTATGTACTGGTGCTCTTAAAATGTTCAGTAAGGAGCACCAGTGCAACTAGTGGAAGGAGTCAGTCTGGAGCCCTGGCTATTGTATGTTTCTCTCTTTGTTTTGGGGGCATAAAAGGGATTTGGTGATACTGCCCTCCACTCCTGGATTTCCCTCGCACAAGTCCATCAGGCCATACGCTGTTTACAGTCTGGAGCAGCTTCGCCAGCACTACAGGAGGTGAGATCACTGTGTCCTCTGTTCATTAGCAGGTGGCACAAGACTCTTAAAAGCTTAAAATAATTTACTCACAGCCCTTACAAATGTGACTATAAACATAATCTTTGTAGAAGAACTAATATTATCTTTTGCAGATAATATAAAGTTTTACAGATAGAGGCCCCAAACAAGAGCAGTGCCATTTTCTGTAGCTGACATCAGTTCAGATCATGTTTATTAATCATTTTCATAAAGGTACCAAGCTGACAATACAATGTCATGATACAAGCTGACAATACAATGTCATGATACACACTGTTTTTATGTCCCGATGTTTTTCTGTGAATGAGCAGCAAGCGTATCCCTGAGCGGACTGACTATGGTCATATGGCTGTGTCGCGGAGCTGTGGGGGTAGCCACACCATCACCTCAGCCAGTCAGCGTCAGTGGCGCACCGGCCTGCAGTACATGAAGCACCACAACCAGACTGAGGTGGACAGTTTGGTTCAGGTATGACAAATAACAGTTAATAACAATAATAATAATACATTAAGTAAAAGAAATAATAGTAACAGGTAATAGTTTAAAGTTGGCATGTCTTTTACTGTACATTGACATAGTATCACAGCAGATATCAGACTGATAGCAGTTAGCTAAGGATAGATCCTTTAAAGGCAGAAAATTGTAACTGTTCAGAACAATAAAGGGGTTATCTGTAACCTGTACTGGTGTCAGCACAGATGGCAGAAACACTGATAGAATTTCAGTCCTCTTAACACAAATGTGTGGTGTTGTTTTTTTTAGATGTTTTTTAAATTTGATTTCTTAAAATTGTCATCTAGGATGTACAAACTAGCCACAGCTTCTGGAAAACCTGTTGCTTTCTTTTAGTCAGGTCTTCAGTCAAGAGAGTTGCAAGCTTTAACAAGTTGTTCACTCAAAATGCCTTTCAAAATGTTTATCTATGTAATTTACTACAACAGGTAGTAGAGAGGAAGTAAAGTCTAATCTGTAGTTTTAATTGAAAACCACTTTGGAGAACGGCTATCTCCAAATGTGTGTCCACAGGCATCATCCTGTTGTTCAGAACTGTTTCCTTAATGCAGCAGTGTAACTCTTCAGATTTTTGTCCAAATTAATTCTTTTTTCCCCACCAAAATGTACAACATTTAGGAATACTATTGACAGAAGAAGAGAGAAATAAGAAAGATACTTTAAGTACATTTTGTTCATTTAGTGTTTCTAAATTGTCATTCAAATAAGTTGAATGCAGGAATTTACTTGTAATGGGAGATTTTTATCTGTTGGAATTGCTACTTTTACTAAGTACAGGACCTGACTTGAAGCGTTCTCACTGGTTAGATTCTATCTAATGGATTTTACATGTCCCTCTGTGTGTGTGTGTGTGTGTGTGTGTGTGTGTGTCTCAGTCAGAAGAGGTTGATCTGATCGGACTGGATGGAAATGTTTACAGAGGTCGCCTGAATGCCACAGACAACAGGAATTCAAAAACTGAACTACCTCCCATTTCGACCAAACAACGTAAATAAAATTGTCTAAATCTCATCTGCCGTATTTATTTCTGAATCGTTAGTTTGTTCATTTTTTGCGCCACAGATGTAATTGACATCAGCGGACCATAAGGCTTTGTAAGGATAAGAACTATATAATTTTATTTAACCGGGAAAGAATGAATAAAAATCTCTTTTGCAGGAGCTTTCTTGATCAAGATAGAAGCACCACATAAAGATAATAAAACATAACACAATGAAAATGAACATGCGATCAAAAGGATAAAGTAAGACAATAATAGCCCCACATTTAGAATAACTAATACAAACACATATGAGCAGTACTGTATTTTGAAATTGTTAAAAAAAAAAAAAAGTACATAAAATGAACTGATAGGCCTCCAGCTCAGAGAGAACAGATTCCAGAGCTTGTGAGGAAAAAGTTTCCTGAAGTTTCTGTTTCTATAATCGTGGAAACTCAGCTTTACACACAAGAGCAGCAGAACATGTTTGCAAGCAGCTGCTGAGAGATTATTGAGATTCTATATTCAGGGTAAAAACTTTTTCAAGTTTGTTGAAAGCAGTGGTGTGTCTGCATTACTATTATTATTCTATTGTTGTATGATATCTCAGGAGCTTTTTTCCAAATGTGTTGGTACGGATGCTTTTTTTACTGTGAACTTGACTAAAAACTAAAGGCTGGAAGGTTTATGTGAAAAACGAAGAAGTGATTCCACACCTGCATGATTTATGAGAATAAATGGTAAAGTACAAGACAGTTGCTGGTGTTTGTGGGGTTTGTTTTTAACTTGTTTGTTGACGACCACAGGCTGCAAGACTAAAGACAAAGCCAGATGCTCCTCCTCACACAAAGCTGCAGCTTCTCCGGAGGTGGGTCATCACCCCCCCAGTGCCACGAGTGCCCAATACAGTCACTCAGGTGAGTCGCCCACCCACCCATAAGGTGTGAATGTTTACCCAGTTAACCTCATGCCTGCAGCTCTGTGGGAGCCAGGCCATCTGTCACAGGAATTCTTCTTCTTCTTCCTCCTCCTCCTCCTGCTCCTGATCAACTCTTGACTGTGTGTTTGGGCTCAAATCTAAGCTAAAGCTTTGCCCAGTATGTATATATCTCACCTTCGATTTTGTTATTCCAGAGGATATTTGCCTGGAGTTAACACATCAGATCACAGAAAGGCACAATCTATAAAACCATAAAATCATTCTAATCATAAATAAGTGTATCATATAAATGTAAATAAACAGGGATAATATGAAAATATTTTTTATTCAGAAAAGTTAGACATAAATTGTGCATTCAGTTCCATCTCCCCTGAGACTGCTTTTCAGTTTATTCAGCCTTTTTGTGAGATGGGTTATGGAATATATTTTAATATAAAGCCACATTTATGACAGGCTATATGATTTTGGAAGCATATATTGTTCATTAGGTGACCCAAGACAAATGCCTAACCTCATCCTCTGTGTCTCTAGCCTCCAGCATCTCGGGGCGGGACTGGCCTGTGTCAGCTCTGGGCTGCACGTCACAGTGCTCCATCACTGCAGCAGAGAGCAGCACATAGCCTCTGGTTAGCCAGCAGCTTGGACAGTAGGGGGCGACACAGAGCTATTTCACTGCTCATTACATCCAATAAATCACCTGTCAAACACTGAGTCCAGTCCTGTGACTTTTTTTTTTTCTACTGTGTTTCTGTGATCAGACACATATTATTACAACCCTAAATCAGAAAAAGTCTGGATGGTATGTAAAATCAATACTAAAACAGAAAACAACTGATGTGTGAATCATCTGTGTCCTGTATTACATCGAAAACAATACAGCAGCACATTATTTGATCTGAGCTCTATGCCACAGAGGAATAGATACAGGGGTTTATAGTGAAGTGTTCCCCAAAATACAAAGTCAAGTGGAGTAGAGGTTTAATGACATTACAAAAAAATGGAAATACACAAGTACAAGTACCTCACAACTGCTTTGAAAAATAAGATTTTACTGCTGCTCTGTTGATTCTGAATTGTAGTGTTAAGATGTTGAAGAGCAGATGCATAGATCTATAAAACAAGCAGTTACTGCAACACTGTCAACTGCATATAACACCGTGTTCCTGTCAATACCAAACCATGTGTATACAGGCAGTCGTAAAACTCCCCATGTGTAGTTGCCTTCAACTGTCAGCACTTTGCATCAGGAGGCTAACAGACCTGCGTATTGCATCATTCAGATTCACATTTGTTGTCATTTTTACGCTCCATATAAAAACGAAAGTGTTCCACACATGCCACCAGTTGACAAATATACTTCAATGCGGTATATGTAATAAAAGCAATAAGTTAACTAAATACAAACAATAATAAATGAGCTAAACCTGTGGGGAAATGCATCACTACTATCAGCAGAAGTGCACATCCTGTTCACAGAAACACCAGGCCGAGATCAGGAAAGACACATTCATGAGTCAAGGGCAAAGGGGGAGGGAGGGGGTGACCTTAGTTTGAAGTGCGGTCACAACTTGTTCCGAATCATTTCTTGCCACTGAAAGTTTTGGTTTTATGTCAAATGACTGAAGTCTGTATGAAATGATGTGATTGTGGACTTGTTCTAAAATATTTGTTTCTGAAGATGTTGGTGGAAAATAACTAAATACATTTACTGAAGAACAATTTGGTGGTACTATTATTATTACTACAGCTGTCTTTTACGATCTTGTGATTGATTATTATGTGTTTAAGCAGAGGCCTCGATCTTTGGGTGTCCACAGTAAACAGATATGCTCCCAACTGCATTAGTGGGTTAGAAACCATATATTAAATGTTTATATACTGATTAAAAATAATAAATATGAGAACTTAAAGTATTACCAAAAGTACATTTCCCTCTGAAATTAGTACAAATTTAAAGTAGCAAAAAATTTAAACACCTACGTAACTTAAAATTGTACTTAATCAAAAAACTGAAAAACTTTTCCTCTGTAACAAAGATTAGATCAAATGAAAACAAATATATAAAGAACATAGCTAAATCAGCATTAGCAATCTAGTAGTGTCAGGCCATGTGTACTTTTACTACCAATATTTGACGTGAAGCTGGTAACACTTCTATACTTCAATTTGGAGAGGTAGTGTTTTTAGCAGCAGCTCATTAATTCACTTTTTGAGTGTTGTCATCAAACTTCCCCTTTAAAGCAGTGGTACCATGTTTAAACACTGGAGTTTGTTGCACACTAACTGATGAGAAACACAAACACCAGACTGATAATCCAGCCACATCCTTCCTCAATCTGCAGTCTCACTAATGCAAACGAGAGTAACTTCAGTTTGGGAAACCACAGTTCTTTGTACTTTCTCAACCGTCATTTTGCCCTTAGGTTTTCTTCTTTTTTTTTGCTAAGTGATTAAACGTCATGAGCAGTGAGAGATGAAGCCACAGAAATAGTAGATCATACTTTGTTTTTATTAAACATATAAATACAAATTTCAACAGAGCAAATGAACACAAAATACTTGAGAGGAATCTCTAGAAATGAGCCATGGATTAGAAGAGAATAAATTTTAGAGCTTCCATGTGGATAAAAAAAAACAAAAAACATCCAAATGATGAGTGGAAAAAAAAGAAAAAGAAAAAAAAAACCAACTTGACTGCTTCAATGAATCCTCAGGCTGGTTGGGACATGTCACCTGTGATTCACCGTCAAAAATGTGGTTAGAACATCCTAAGGAAAGTAGATATGTGGTCAAATCTCCTTGAGAAACTATCATTTCCTCCATCTCCAACAGAGCTAAACCAGTCATCCACCCTGCAGTGACTCTCCTGTTGGCTGAGAACCTCCAAACCTGCAGCGAGGTCAAAGCAGACCATACATCCTGTCAACAACAACGAACCACAGTTACGATGTTAAACACTCCACGTTTGCCTCAATTTGTCCAAAAAGGACTGCATTGTTTTGAGTTACAGGAAAAATCCGCCCTCAGATCACAGAACACAGTTACAGCTCAGATGTTTTGGACTGAAAAGTTCTCAAACCAGCTCATTTCAAAGGACCATACCAGTGGCCACAAACACTCTGCATCACTGCTGTGGAAGTCCTCCATCATTCCAGGGATCCACTGGCTTCTATTCATTTCCAAGAGGTGTCAAAGTCAGTTTATAGTGGTGTAACGCATCAGTGAATATCAAATCTGCTGTCATTTAATGTTCAGTTACATTATTGTTACAAGGTAATTAGAAATGAAACAACAGAAAACAACTCAACCATTATGGCAAATTATTAAAGTCATTTTTTAAGTCAAAACATTTACTGACACCTGCTTTAAAGTGTGAGAATTAACTCGTCTTGTATCACAATAAACTGAATTCTGGGCTGTCGGTCAGACAAAAAAAACAAAAGAATAACTATTACAGCTAACCTTCTGTCTCACCATGCTGCTGACTATTAAGTAATTTCTTCTGCAACTTCCCTTCACTCCACTTCAGTAACAAATTCATCTAACAGACGGTTTAGACTTGCTCCATAAAGCTTGCATTGTTTTGGTTGTTGTATTAAAGTGAGTGTCACTAAGTATACCATAAAAGTATTCATAATGCTGAATGGCTCCATTCAGTGTGATGTTACATACATTGACATGTAGGCAGCATGCATTATTGAACTTGGTAAAACACAGGTTATGGTCTGTGCACCCACTGTCATGACAAAATCCTCTGCTGGACACCTGCCTGTTAGGGATTTTGGTCGGTGGCAGCGTTACAGGTTGTGTTGCTGTTCGACATTGAGGACCTGACACTGGAACCAGAAAGCTTATACAAGAAGAAGAACTTCAAACAAAACGCTTCCTGTGTTTCAGGGTGGATTTTTCCTTTATGTCACATAGGGTTTGATTGTAAAATAAACTGCATTTGGACAGTATTCACTGAAAACAACAGCTCAGATTTCAAGACAGATTGGTCACTGCTGCACAAAAAGTGAGCAGGTACAACGAAACCGCAGGATAATAAAACCAAGAAATCCTACAGAAACTCAGAGGAAATGGTTGATTGTCTGTGTGAAGCTATGAAGAACAAAATCTGTTTGGATAAAAGGATTTCTCCTTTCCTGCATCGACAGTAACTTGTTCCCCTTTCTCGTGATCTTGAGGTGAAAGTGACTTTTTCTGTTGTTCATAATTAACAGGTGAGACTAATCTACTAGTGATTTTTGAATGTTGTGACATAAATGAATTCACAAAAAGGCTCGTCGAGGTTTTTCTGGGTTTGAACAATCATTTAGGACTCGATTCGTATCAGGTCTACAATAACAGACGTCACTGTCCATCCAGCTTGGGTGTGAACCGCCCCTCGTCACACAGCCTTAAGTTCAGTTTCTACTTGTTTACACCCTCTGATCCTGTGTCTGCGGCAGAGAATACATTCAGAGCACATGTGCGGCCTCTCCCGTTCAGACAGACAGAGGTAGGAGTGGTTGAGCGTCTGAACGGCTGTGTGGAAAATCACTCAGTCGGCCTCTAAACTGTCCACAGACAAGCAGAAAGGTGGCTTAGGTACTGGCAGCTCGTCGCTCACCTGCATCAAAATATTCTCAAAACAGATTATAATGTGCGTTTTGTTTTTTGGTGAGTTCATTTCTGTGTCGTCAGCATAACTGAAATCTTCAGGCTGAGGTTTTACTGCCTCTGATTATTGAAATAAACAGAAAATGATTCACGAGGTTCCTGGGTGGAGTCACCAATCCAGCAATCAGGTAAAACAATAAAAACTACACTCCTGTTGGACGTGCACCTAAATCGTCAGTGACAAGCCGAGGTGGCATCGCTACAAGGCTCTTCTTTGACAGTCTCGGTGAAAGAATTCCAAACAAAGACTACATTATAAACGTGGCAGCTCACCATCTTTAAATAAAATTATTGCAAGCGTTCGCCGTTCTACCAACCCATCTTTCCCTCGTTCACCATCTCTGCTTTTCAGACACATTTTCCAGCCTAACCTCAGTTTATGCATCACATGTATTACTGCTACATTTAAATCACAGAGCTAAGGAACTGTTTCTCCTGTAAAGAAACACCTGCTGATGTCTCAAACACCCAGAAGGGCATTTGACAAAACTTCCAGCTGTTCTGAAGGTATTCCCCAAACCATCATACTTTTCCAAATATCCGGATCAGAAAATATTCTGCCAGATGACCAGGAAGTTATTGCATCAGAAAGCTGGATGCTTAGGTCTGTAATCCAAATGTGATGTCAGTAGGTGAGAGGCACAGACTCTTTCCAACATAATATTAGTGTCTGCACATGGAGCCCTGCCTCTCACATACCAGATCATGTGCTCAAGCCAGAGCTGAGTTTCACTGTGTGGAGCACTTTTATGGCTGTAAATTGAGAAAACCTCAGGGCGGCACTACGGCCCTACTCGCACTGTACAAGTCCCTCACACACATACATGTCGAAGCCTTTTCCGACAGCATTGCATCCACAACCTTTATGATCTAAGCTCCAGGTCCTTTGTTTATCTGCTGGTTGCTGTCGATTTCCTGACTGATTATTTCTGAACCTCATGAAAGAACAGTTTCTTTAAAAAACAAAAAACAAAAAAAAACAACCAAGAAACAATCAAAACCTCAAAGCACTTCAACGGATCACATGGCTCCTAATCTCTGGAAGTGCTCTGGTGGGTCTTGGGATTAGTTGCATCAATGCTGAAAAAGGTTTCTGTATTTTTCCCAGAAAGGTTTTTAGGTTCAGAGATCCAGCTTTGAGTTTCTCAGTGTTGTCAGCAGCCTCCAGGTTCTTCCTTGGCTTGGACGATGACGTGATGAAGACAGAGAGGAGACCGTCTCCTGCAGAGACGAACTGCTCGTCTTCACTTCAGAAAAACAAGACAAGAAAACAGCAGTGTTTTGTCTTTTTCCATATGGGCTCTTCCTCTTATCCCATACCTGACCACCCCAGCCCTCCCACACACACCCACTCCCAAAACTGATTCCCTTGACTACACGTGACCCGGCCTCCCTCCCTGTCCCCCTGCAGCCCACCACACACACAATCTCATCTCTGGCCGTGGAGCGCTGACACGACGGGGGGCTGCTGGGAGCTGCTGGGTTGAGAGACGGGAGGCCACATGGGAGTCTGTTGCACATGGTGGTGGTGATGAAAATGGTGGTGCATGTGGTGGTTGGTGGGGGATGATGGGGGCAGCCAAGCTGGCTGGTGGCTGGGTGGAGAGGAGGCCCAGAAGGAGGTAAAACCTGATGTGGAGGAGGGGGCTGGGGGGGAGCAGGCCATGGACACCTGGGAGGGGCCGCTGCCGGAGCTGGAGCCACACTCAGATGCCCGCAGCTTGGAGAACATGGTGATGGCATCTGGGAAGTTGGGCGGTGTGGCAGGAGTGTTTCTGGGGGTACACATCTGTAGGAAGGAAACAAGAGGACATGAGCACAAAGTACACGTCAATGATTAAACGTCAATAACAGAGCTGTGACATGGGAGGAGACGCTGGTTCTGGATGCGTTTATGTTTTGGCCACCAGTTTGAATTATTAATGCCTGAGAAATCAACTTTTGTCTGTCAGTTTGGCAGATGGCTCTAAATACTACAAACACCCATGAGCTTCGACCACAGAGAAGAAGCCGATCGGAGACATGAATCTGAACTGTAGAGAATTTAAATGTGTTTGGTGTTGTAGTTGTTGACAAAAACAGGTTACTATAGTTGTAGAATGCATTTGAAATAGACCCAAAATACAAAAGTAAATTAATTTAAGATGAAGATTGTACTTTTTTCTTTTTTTGGTTCAGTCTAATCTACTTTATATGCTGAGTATTCTGTGTAAAGCTTGCACATTATATGAACATCTCAATGGAATCATTTTATTGGGCTGGATCAGTAAATAATTGTATAACTGTAAATCCTTTGTTTTCAACAGGATAACTTTATATGCAATCTTGTTAATTCTAACATAATGGTCAACAAAATTTAAAACCTGGTGTCAAACAAGTTTATGAAAACATTCAGTGTGCGCTTCAGTGTCCACATCAGTAAAGAGCTTTGCTTGTTTGATACCTTTCATTATATCACAGCGGGACAGTTACTGAAACTATGGCCCAGCCAGCTCCTCTGCTTCAGACTGTGGATGTGTGAGCTGTGTGTGACACGCTGCTAAACGCCAAAAGTCTCTAGTGAAAACATCAATTAAAGTATAATTTGAAAAGGGACACTACAGATCACATAGCAGCCAGAAATAGAGGAGGGGGCTCTCAGCTGTCCAGCAGGAGGCCAAACGGAGTACCGATATATTTAGAGCATGTGCATGTAGAGAAATCACACACACATGTTTAAGATGTTTGTGTGCAGCCTTAAACTTAATTCAGGCACATAACCTGGCTGTTAGTCTCCTGCAGTACTATGTTTGCACTGAGATACACTTTGTTTTTGCTGCTTTAAGCTGATGACAGCGTAATTTACAATCCAGAGTCCATCCACTATAGTGCCATTTTAGTATTTTTTTATTGCAATTTCCTTGACTTCTCACAGCATTTACAACTATTATTTTTGTCTCAATACACTGTCTCCGTTTGTTATTATAAGGTATCGGGCTGTTTTCATATTTCATTAAACAAAATCTTACATATGTCTGTGATGCACATCAGTGTGTGTACAGTCAGAATATATAAAGTTTTTTTAAGTCACTTCTCTATACTAAGCATCTGTTTTTGTGTGTCTGCTGCTCTGAACAAAGTTCACCTTATCTTATGTTGCTCACTAAGCTCATCCAAGCAACATTTACTCAGAAAAGGATTTTTAGGGGTGTGAAAATCAGCAGTCATGAAAGTCAATGCTGGTTCTTTTGGTCAAGTTTGCTTTAAAACTTCCGAGCTGAAATTCACAAGCTCTCAGCGAATTCTTCATTTCTGACAAGGCATGTCCTCTTATGTCTACTTGTGATTCTTCGTCCCAGGTGGGGACGGTTACGATAGCCAGTCCCAAGCTAGTAAAAGCTTCTCTATTTAGTTCAGTTTCTTCTGGTTCTCCCTTTTACACTACAGGCGTCGGTAAAGGGGAAAAAAGACTGATGATGTATACAATACAGATGAAAACTCAGTGGTGGCCCAGAGGCCTGTACCACAAAGTGAGTTCAACTTATTCTGGTTCTCTTGGGGCCATCTAGCTTCACTGAGCGCAACATTGGCCGTCCTGGATAACTGAAGTCAGTTATCAACTGGCTCTGTTAAATCTGGGTTTTCCTGTCAAGCTACGAGCGCGTTCATACTGTATGACAGCAGTAGAGTTGTTAATCAGAAGCTACAGCACCATGAGTGATGTAGGCCACTGAAAATAATATGAAATGGAGCAGTGACACCTGCGGGGCAAATTGTTTCTAGGCAGAGCAAATAGTGATGTTACAGCAGGCAAACTGCAATCAACAGTCACAACTAGAACAGAATAAGAAGCTATAAAACTCTATAAATCATTTTCAAATATTAAGGAAAGACTAAGAATATACCGGATATTAGCGCAGCATTATTTTAAGGGTCTTATTCGATGACTAGTTTTTTTTTTCTCCTTTGTCTGATGGTGAATAAACTGTTATTAAAAAAATCCAACTGTCTCCCCTGCCAGGGAGGAGAGGAGAGGTGCACCTCAAGTCAGATGTTCACTTATAATCGCATGAAATATTTAACAGCATATGAATTAGTTTTTCTAATAAAAGACCATTATCACAGAGTCTCCTCATGTTACTCTAAGCTGCAGTGATGGAGCCTGTAAAAACACTGACAGTTAATTCAGTCCCTAATCAAATCTTGTGCATTTAAAATGCAGTGTTGATCATCATGAAGACTGCAGACACCCTCAGTTTGTTAGAAATCCAGAAAGCCTGAAACAGCACAATGTTATGAATAGAAATATCTATTTAATGTTTATCACATTCATATAGACTGACTCTGTCAGGACCCAGTAGGAATAGTCGCTCAGTCCAGTGATCTGACTGGTTGATCGGACAGGTTTTGTTCCGATCCTCTGAAGGTAACCTGCTCAAAGCAGGTTAGCCGTGCGGCAATGGTTACCATGGCAATCTAGCCTGATTAAAAGTGGGCCAGCTTCATGGTACCAGAAAACCCAAGCTCAGCCCAAAGTTAGCTGGATAAGCCACAAATCTCACTTCATGGTATGGGGCTCAGCGTAAATGCGCCAGAGTCAACCAAACAACTGCAGAATACAATATCTGATCACATTTCTACTGTCCAAGACATTAATGTAGGAACTTGTGGCATTTTGACAACTTGAGTTAACAAGACTGGGGTGAAATGGCTCCCTTATTTAGTTTTTGTGTTATACATGCTACATGCCACCATTGTTGACAACTCGATATCAAAACTATTTAGGTGTATGTAAGAAAGTGGAGGAAATGGGAGGGATGGGTTTTTGTTTGGTAGTTTTCTGCCACATTCAGATTTTTGTATGTTCATGAAAAACATATGATGGGTAAAGGTGTGCATATTAGTTGGAACATTTTATAATAAGACAAAAAAAAAAAATCTAACTGGCAGACACTGACTGACTGGATCCTACGTTGTTATTATTACCACAGGCTGCTCTAGCACACTAACACATGACTCACTGTACTGAGAATCAGAAGTAAACATTTATCTCTGCTGACTGTTTTCAGCCATGGTGTGACTGTTGCTGCTCATGCCACACCCACTCACACACACAGTATACACTATAGTATTCCTACTACTACACATGATGCGCATGCATACAACATGCCACAGAACCGGTTCACTGTCGCCCCGATTACCTTGGATGTTTAGAACAAAACAGCTGAGTCTCACGACCTGGTTCCATGTGTACAGAAAGAAATGTTCCTAAATTTAGACAAGTTCAAAAATTCTTATTAAAACATCAAACATGGGTTTATATAAAGAACTAAAAATAACCGAGTGAAGTGTGAATGAGATTCTTTTAAGCTGACTTCTCAGAAAAATAAGATGTCCAAAGAGTTTCGATTTAGTGGCGCTTTCAGACCAGAGAAACTTCTTTGTAGTTCACAGATCTAATGGACAAAGTACCCCCTTTTTGTGTGTCCACACTGTTGGAACTCTGAATAACTGCCATTTTCTAAAACCTGACTGTGTAGCTAAACAATAGTGATTAACAGCATCACCAGCAGGATGAGGAGCTGCAGTCCCCCAACAGAGAGTTAGTGGCTCCTTATTTAATTAACGTTAACCTATAAAGAAAGTATTTACCAGTAATGAAATGTCATCAACTGTTGTGAGCTTGTTGGCTAATAGCTAACAGTTGGCCACATCACTTACTTCTTACTGTCGGTGCAAATGTAAACAGAAGCCCATGAATGTATGTAGTCCATGGGGGAGCTCCCCATTGGGGTCGTACTTAGAACTGGCAGTTTTATTTCTTTTGGCTTTAACGATGATTTATTAATTTGGGGCGACTCTGGTTCAGTGGGTAGAGCAGTCGTCAACCGAAGGGTTGGGGGTTCGAATCACGGTGCCTGCAGTCCACATGTAGAAGTGTCCTTAGACAAGACACTGAGCCCCCAAGTTGCCCCCGATGGTCAAAGCCATCGTTGTGAGTTGGCGCCACAGATGGCTGCCTCGGATCTGTACCGGAAACAAATTCCTTGTGTGTGTAAAATACTCGGCCAAATAAAGGTGACTATTATCCCTATCCTTATTTTATTACTAAGTGCTGCTCTGTTTCTTTACAGTGATGAGATCTGTTGCCCATATTTTACAATTCCAAAGGTTTTAAGTCTGATCACAGTAGTTCAGATTAATCCCCGTTCGATACATGAGGCTCAGTTTTAACAAAGCCCCCTGTGTTTTTCTGACCTTGTCAGTTTTAATTGCTTGTGGCTGACAAAAAACCTGAAACAAACTTGCTGTCAGCAGAGAGAAAGAGAGAGTCGATAAAGGGCTCATCATTGCTGCAGCACTGACGTCTTTCTGCTCCACAGCCAAGTGGATCATCATGGAGCCATGCTGGGTCGGCCTGAGCACTGGGGGAGGTGGAGGAAATGGAAACAGCCATCTTAGAGCTAAAGCTCATCCTAACTGTTTAGCTGCTTCACAATGTCTCTCAGACCTCAGCAGCCCTGTACAACACTGTACTCTGAACCTCAGGCGAGATGATGTCATCACACTGCACCCAAAATAATAACAAACCCAAGGCACTGCCTCTCTCACTCCCTCACTACCTCAAGCTACAGTACAACATGCTCCTCCCTATATACACCACACAAGAGCAGTGGGAGGAGGGAGGGGAAAAAAAGATTCCAACTGAAAACAAAACACGGCAGCTGCAGATGTTGACATGCTGCTCCTGCATGATCATGATCCAACAAACCCCAGGCAGTAGCATGGTTGGTCGGTAAGTGGGACAAGATTCAAACACATGACAGTTAAGAAACAGGATTGTGTAAGCAGCCCTGGACTGAGGACAAAAGCATCTCTCTGCACATGCTGACACAAGTCTGCACTGCCTCACCATAATTATTGCATTCATTCAAACTGAGTTTTGTCAAGTGAATCCTCTTTATAAGCTGGTAATTACTGTAATCATATGCAGACACTCCCTGTAAGGTGGTTTATATTCAAATGAAAGAATGTGTGCCCTGCCAAAGCTAAACAACGTTGATAGGAAAAGTCCAGTATTTCTCACCCTGACATGTTTCCCATCAGCGTGGCCACAGTGGCTCTCGTACAAAACAGTGTGTATTGGAGTGAGCTGCAGGAGCCTCAAACAGCTCTCAGGACAATGATGAATATTTCAAACTCTTTTCTGAGAAGGGAAATGCAGAAAAGCAGCCGCCTGGGACACCCATTTTGTTTTTAGAGTAGTATCTTAGTCAGCCACATTTTATATTGCAAATCTGCAGAATCATGTACGTCAGTGCTGATATTAGATTTGATTTAGCTGTAAGTGATGGAGGATTTTCAGCCATGTTGCTGCCAATTTGTGGCAACTTATTAGTTGCTTTGACCAATTCTGACATTTCCTACTCTGAGACTGATAAGAACAATTTGTACAACTCACAGGCTTGTATTCAGAGTGTTAACGTTATGATGTGAAAGCAGCATGAACACAGCATCAGATCTAACCAGTTATTTTCATGGTTCTGGCTGGGAGATGACAGTAGCTATGCCAACAGCAGCAGTCTCTATATAGCCCTGGTTGAATGAAGCACAGGATTCAGTGTTTCCATTTGTACACCAAGAGCTGCTTTGTATTCTGGAGTACTGGGTTGTGTTCTTTGCATTTTCAAAGCCACAGGATCGGCATCAGCCAAAATAGAGCCGATCCAATTCGGATCCATATGTAGAACTACAGTCCTTTTATTTCAGCAGACTCATTTTGGCCTATTTTTAGCTTCAGGCCTATTTTTTTCAAGCTATATGTGTAAAACACTCCACAAAATCCACCAAAACAATAAAAACTCACTAGTTCCAACCAGAAACAAAATAGAGAAATACAAAAACAGTTAAAAGACACGATCTATCAGCTCTTATGTCAATCCTACTGAACATGGCAGTTCTTTTGACAGTGTGTGTTGTTTTTAATTTGCTATTTATCACCATGGGTTGGATATACTGTACATATACCTGTAAACGTAGCCAGTAATTCCCTCACTGTCTACCATTTGCCGAAATTTTGGACCACAGTTTTCTCTTTCCCAAACATGTTTCTGTAGTTTCCTTTGTGTGTTTTTGTACACCAAGTGCTTCCTATTCATGAGTGAACGCCTGGTAGAGACACGTGCATGAGCATCCCACGATGTGCACGTGAGATGTTACACGCTGTGTTTTCACTGTAGACCTTTTGATGCTTTTGTTCACTGGTGCTACGACAGCCACCACCTTCTGTTAATGCAGCGTTATTAAAATGTCAAACAGGGAGATCTAAACTGGACTGGTTACTGGATGCTCCTGAGAAAGAATGTGCCAGATTAATGTCAATTCGTCAGATATTTAATGAATACTTACTGTAGATAAATATAAGTATCAGATCTGAATCAGTATTGGCAGATACTATTGTAGGAATCAGATCAGTATCAGGCCCAAAAAGACTGGATGGGGACTTCCCTAGTCTTTACTGTAATTTAATCTTCTCTGTTTAGGGGAACCAAATATACTCACCATCTGGTGGTGGTGACTGGGAATGTTGGCCTCCTGGAAAAAGGAGCTTAAGGCTGTCTGAAGAGAGAGAGAGAGAAGAGAGACACTGTGTTAGGAGCACTCGCATTTTGATTTATTTATATAAAAACTCAACATACAGAAATGAAAAAGTCTAACATTTGCCTTCTTTTCCTCTCAGACCATAAAGAGGAAGGGATGCCCCATCCCCCCTCTTCACAGCCACTGTACAGGTCTGCTAACATAATCACTCACGTGAGCTCAGGGTTCAAACTACCATCTCCATGCCGCAATCTAAATCAGGGTTTGTATACCTCAGAGAGCTCTGCTGAGTTTTCATTTTAGCTAGCGGCCAAATAACTAACCGGCACAATGTGTAAACAGAAGTTTAACACCGAGGTTATACTGGGACTGAATTTTACACCGGCACAAACAGATGCTCATTTTGTTACCCAAACCCCAAAGACACGAGTTTTCAACCATATAAGACAAAGAAAACCAGCAAATGTTCACATTTGAGCAGCTGGAACCAGCTCCATTTTAATTTAGAATGATTATTCAGATATCAAAATAGATACAAATTAATTTACAACTAATTGTTTCAGCACTAGGCTGAATTTGCTAATTTTACACAAACCAATGTTTCTATATGAAAAAGCACTCATTTTGTTATAACAATAAAAGTGAAATAAGCAGAGCTGAGACAATTAGTCTCATGTGCTACTAAACTGAACATTTTTGGACTGTTCAGAATAAATAGGCAATTTGTCACCTTTGACTTCCAGAATGTTGTGATGGAGATTTTTTACTATTGTCTAACATTTTACAAGCAGAATTCACAAGTGAATCAAGAAAATAATAGATTATTCAATAAAAAAATAACAGCTGGTTACAGTCCAAAATTTAAGATGCCTGCTTTATGTCTGGAAACCTCAGTCACTATTTTCTAATATTTCATAGACTAAACAATTGAGACAATATTCTGCAATGTAAATATTAACGCAAACAATCCTGAGCTGCAGCAAAGAGTCTCTTGCTGGGGGTCGAGGAGTCGACCACAGAGAGCAACAGAGATGCTAAGAAAAACGTAAAAAGCAGGTTTCATGGCTGCCTCCCTATGTAAACAAGGAAATGAGTCGGCTTCTGGTTCGTCTTTGTTGTGAACAGAGCCGAGGCCAGTGTGAACAGAAACACACTAGATGACACAGAAACAACATTCTGACGTCAAAGCTAGCTGGAACAGATCAGGGAGCCATTTTTCTTCCCAGCAGCAGAAAAACATTCCTGAAAATCTGACGAGAAAGTGATTCATGTTAGTGACAGGAAACAGGGTCACATCATTCTGTATGTAGGAACTGATTAGTGTGTGAAGGGAACTACTGAGTTTATCTAGCATTATAAGCTTATTTAAAAATCTATTTTTACTTAAAAATGACCACAGTGAATCAGAAGGACTTTGGTGTGTTCTGCCAGAAGGTGAAAGAATTTTTCTCCTCACAATGTTCACTACAGTTTGACTGCTACAACCTCCGTTTCTTTTCCCAAGATAGCATATACATTAGCTGAAAGCTAATTTATGTTCTGCTCAGCCTGTCACTGAACTCTGTAAATTCATGAGGCCCCAGGTGAATTGGTTTCTACTTATGTCTTTCCACTGACTTTGTATGCAGTCGTGCCACCTCTAAAAATCTCTTTGCACACAGAGTCTGAGTCTACAGCCATGCTAATGTCGGAATGCTAACATGTTCACAGTGATAATGTTAGCATGCTGTTTAGTGGATAGAATGTTTACCATGTTCACTTGTTTGTGTTAGCATGCTAACATTCGCAAATTAACACTAACTACAAAGTACAGCTGAGGCTGATGGGAATTTAGTCTTCCGATATTTAGTCATAAACCTAACTATCGGTCAAATTTAAATGCAGACATGATGATGGAGCTACATGAAAAATCAGAGCATCACAGAGTTATTTCCATTTTCTCATTTAAACAAAAATATACTTTTCTAAAAGTTAATATTTTCATGCAACATATTTTTGCTTGGGTTTTTGAGTGAGGACATAAGCATGTCACTCCTGGATACTGCGGCTGGGAAATACATCCACACCTGGGAAACAAATTAAAAATCTTTTTTATGCTTCAGAACAGCAGTAAGTGTTGTCAAACTATCTTTCTGTTCTTACAGAAAAATTGGATGCTTAGCCCTGGGACTCAAACGTAATTGCAAAACACGCGAGGCACAGACTTGGGCTGAGCCACAGCATGTTTTCAACAGGACAGGGAGCATGAGCTCATTTTACTGCTCAGCGTAGCTTCCATTTCCCTTCACTGGAGGCCTCTTTCTTGCCAACACTTCAATGAATGCAGTCATTTCCCTCCCCCTTCCTTCACCCACGGTCTGGTTGTTTGACAACACGAGCAGCAGGGCAGGAATTTCTGCTGTACAACGTGACATACATATGAAACCATGAAAGTGCTTTGCTGCTATTGTGTCATAAGCCACTGAGTCCATGCTGTTCTATATCACCTCTCTGTTTATCTTTCTGGACCAGGTCTGGCGAGTGTCACTCACTAATGTCACACTGTCAGCTCACATTTCCTGTTGCTGTAAACACAAAACACTTTGTGTTCTTGTATGTGAATCTTCTTCCATTGTATTAAACTACAACTGATTACCAATGTTCACAGAGGTTTCTTCAAAGCATCCTTCACTGGAGAGAAGAACATTGTGGCAGACATTACAGTGAAGCTAAGCTGGTTGATGTAATATGACCAGTGGCTCTTGTTTAGGAGTACAAAATGTACCTATCTAGTGGTAAAAATAGAAGTTCTGCTTACATCAGCAAGAAAAACATCAACTTGACAAACAGTGATGCTAAATGTATCTGGAGCACCAGTAGTGGACTGTCAGAAAATTCAACCACAGCTATTTTCATTAATCAAAGTA
Source organism: Monopterus albus (assembly GCF_001952655.1). Taxonomy (NCBI): domain Eukaryota; kingdom Metazoa; phylum Chordata; class Actinopteri; order Synbranchiformes; family Synbranchidae; genus Monopterus; species Monopterus albus. The sequence goes on from NW_018128368.1 coordinate 218,666, forward strand.
ATAAAAAAAATGGCAAAATTTCACATTAAAGTTTTTAAAATTTGAATATTTGGCTTTAGTTGTTTAGTATTAAAACGGGAAACTCTGAGTCTTTGGGATTTAAATATGTTGTCTGAAACTGGAAAACTAATTGTGATTAAGCTATTATCCAAGAAAATAATCAGCAGACTAATCACTAATAAAAAACTACCCTCCAGACTGCTGTGTGACTAAAAGTGGTGTGTTGGTTGCACACTGCTAGCAGCATGTTGCTACATTTTAGAGACAGTTTATGTAACAACCAAGTCGCAAACTCAGAGGATGAGAAATGAAGCAAGCGAACGATGAAGTGTTAAAACCTGCAGTTCTTCGATTGGCCACTTGATGCTGGCTCCAAAAAAAGAGTCAATCTTCATAAACTCCCGTGTTAAGATGCCCAACTTTACAGCAGAAAGAAATGTTTACAGCCTGGTATAAAAAACAGTTTTGGTCTCTAGTTAAGTTCCCCTTCCACGACAACTGTACGGGGGCTGGATTTTTAGATAACTCACCAATTTAAATGATATTGAGACTAAAGATTAAACACACTTTAGGGCATGGCTGCTCTGAGTGTCAGGGAGGAGGGTCCCACCATATGTGGCCAGCTGCTAGCTGTCTAGCGAGCTCCCCTCACAGTCCACCTCTTTGCCCATTTCTGGATTAGCTGTAGCAGGCGGAGTGAAGCACTACCAAGATGGCAACGACTTGAGCTTCAAAGCCTCCCTTCAGAAGACCAATGGGGGACGTCACAGTGGGTTTGTCCATTTTAATTAATCCTGGAATCATTTCATTTTAATCCTCTCTCCAATTAAATCCTTGTCAATGGTATAAACAAACAAATATACAGTCAATGGTAACAGCCTTAGTCACTGAGCTTCCTTCATTATGCACTCATGTAGTGGAAGAACAGTTAATAAATGCTACAAGCAATGAGAATAATTAATCCTGGAATCATTTCATTTTAATCCTGTCTCCAATTAAATCCTTGTAGGCGATGAGATATTTGAGGAAGTCCATCCTGAAACTTCTTTGCCATCACCTGAATGCTCATATAAAAAGTTGCAGTGGTGTTATAAAGCCAGATGCCAGACACATCTGTATTTTCTTAATGATGAGAATGCAGCTATATGGGGCGGCACTGACAGACCTCAGAAAGAAGACTTTGGCACACACACACACACTACAGCAGAGGTTAGTCAAGTGACAGAAAATTACTTCATTGTTTAAAGGTATTCATTAAGCAAAAACACCAAATGTTGTGTGACGATTTGTTATTTTTGTCTGTTTATATCATTGCAAAATGTTTTGGACTGCTGGTCCAAAATAACAAGAAACTGTAATGAATATTTTTTACTCATTTCTGATGTTTAACAAACCAAACTGATTAATCAAGACAATAATCAACAGACAATCAAACTAATGTAATTTAAATAAACAAATGCATGAGAACGTATAAAGCATGAAAAAAAAATGTCCGAGAATATTTCTTCAAGTGATAAATGCAAAACTGAAAGGCTGAGGTGGAAACCAACAGATGTCAGTTTCCATGTGTGAGGAGTTTTGCTTTTAGACTTTTTCAGTATTGTTTCCTTTTTCTGTTTTTCTAAGAAAGCCACTGTATTTTAGCTGACTACTCTTGTCTCTGTATGTGGAAGGAGTGGGAACAGAAAACTGGGGAGGTTTTGAAGAGGCTGTATCTTTTTTCTGATTTACATTTATTTGTGTTATATTGCAAAAATCAAACTTGCAAGTCTTAAAAATACATAGATATGTGATTAGACATGTTCTTGCTACCACAGAAAAGGTCAGAGGTCAGAGGAGGCCAGAGATCCCCCCCACCCCAGGAGCTGGTGGGGATTGAGTATCATCAGCAGGGGGATGTTTGCTGCCATGGAGGCTTGACCTCTTGCTACCTAACTGCTGGGTGACATGGCTAAAAATATTTTCACTTTTTTTTTTCATACTGATCAATATAGATAATTATCAATGTGCATTAACCAAGGTTTTACACATTGATAAATCAAGTGAAAATGGGACAGGATGTGGAGTCTCTCATCTATCTCACTCCCTCCATCACACGCTGCTGCCTACAGTCCATCTGTTGTTGTTCCAGCTTCTCTACACTGTTGTAAAAATACGGTCTGGACATTAGCTAAGTTTATAAGAACCTTTTTACAAACCACGCGTAGTCATTTCAAACCACCGGCCATGGAGGAGCTCTTAGCAGCTAAAAGTCTGAAACTGTGGATTTTAATTTGGCAACAACTTGAGCTTTGTGTAATGATGGTGCTCTGTGGGACTTTAGTAGTAAGCAGAGTGTTCTACTGGAATGACAATTTACTCATTAGTCAACTAACACTAGCTTT
>NW_018128368.1:221134-231935 GCF_001952655.1 Monopterus albus
GAGTGGGTAATGGTGTCAGTTTGTTTTGAGACTAACTAGACCCTGTAATGGTTGAAAAGCCATTAGGGAGAGTAGCTTTAAATACTATTAATGAGGAATGAAACACATGACAAATTCACCCAAAGATTATTTCTGCCTTCGGAGCAGCTCTATCATAAAATAGAAATGTTAATAAAAGCTCCAATAAAATCAAGACAATTTCAAAATAACAACAATGATCATAAATTTGGCTCACAGGACTTTACAGTCTCTACAACTGCATCTTCATAGACCCTGTATTCAGACAGGTAACTGTCTATGAGTTTCATCAGTCTGAGGTTGTTTTTTTTTCCTCATTGTTGTCTCTAATGGTTTAGTTGTGTTATGCTGTCCAGGTAACAAAGGTCAGTGACTCGCTGCACTGACAGAACAATGGTCTATTGTTGGTTACCAAACATATGCTCAGCTTACACTTGTGTTCCAGTTTCCTGTCACATATGACGAAGAAAAGCATCAAATTCTCACACTTGGGAGGCAGGAACCAGTGAACATTTCACATTTCTGCTTTAAAAAAAAAGACTAAAATTAACTACTTATCAAAACTGCTGATCAGTAACTTTCAATTGACTGACTTGCTGAGTAATCAACTATTTGTTTCAGCCTTACTTTACAACCACAGGGCCGTACCCAAGATGAACCAAGTACCCTTCCTCTCCCTCCCCTCAGGTGAACCACCTGACCTCGGATGTAGCCTGGCACTGCCTGCACAGCCACAGCAGCCTGGTCATTAAAGCAGACAGAGGTGTGGTCTGAGGAGAACCTTCTGCCTGATGTTAAAGATCCTTCAGGTGGCTGTCAGCTGCTCAACAGGCCTGATGAATATGACAAACTATCAGCCAGAGTGGTGTCGTGATTTGGGATGGGCACAACTTTTTCAGAGCTAAACATCTTCATGTAGCTTTATTTTGTTCAACCAAATGTCCAAAACTCAAATATATTCAGTCTCCAATGATATATGTGCAAAGAAAAGCAGCAGGTTCTGTCATTTCAGAGGCTGGAATCAGAGAACATTTGACATTTGTTTACTTCTTCTGAGAGAAAAATGACAGAAACGATTGATTATCAGGATAGTTGCTCATAGTTTTTTCTGTCAATCACCTAATTGATTAAAATGCCCAATCATTTAAGATCCAGATTAATCTAACAAATATTTCTTTTATTTAATGTTTAACTGATACAACAAGTCAAATCAAAATAGAAGCCTCACATTTGAGAAGCTGGATACAGAAAGGATTTGTTTTAAAAAAATCATTAGTTGATTTGTCTGAAAACTTGATTTATTTTCTGTTCATCAACAAATCAATCAATTGTTGCAAATCTAAAGTCCAAAGCAATTTCTCAGAGTCCAAGCTAATGCCTTCAAATATCTTATTTTGTGTTCAAAACCCAAAGATATCTTCAATTGACAACTAAACAAGTCAGACAAAGCAGTAACTCCTCAGACAGGATAAGCTGAAAATAGATTAAATGACTAATCATTTCTGCTTTGAATAACTGTCAATAGCACAGGAAGGGTGTACAGGATAACATCTGGAATGATAATGCATCTTTATCAATGTATACACAAACCCGGATAAGATGGGGATCAATGTCAGACAACTTATTTGTGAGTAGAGGGAGTCTGACCTCTGTTTCTCCTCATAAAAATAACCAAAAAACAATCCCACAGTTGAAGCGTTAACCAAGACATTACTCAGTTATGGAAAGACTTTTAGTCAGACCAGTCAAATAACTGGGAGAAAAGTCTCCAGTCATGCAGGAAATGTGATTAAGGGATTGTTTTAAACTAGTGTAGCAGGCAGTGTTTCACGTATCGCCCCGTGTGAGATTTGGCCTGAACAAACAAAACCAAACCCGCAGTTTATGACCTGCATATGAGCAATGGATGGTAGTGTTATGAGGACATGTCTGACAAGATGGCATCAGTGGTTTCGATTAAGATAAAGCTATTTGTTTTTGACAAAAGCTATTAAAATACAATGACCTGGCTAGAGCGACCATAATGTTCATAAAGGCAGAATTATCCTGACAGGCGCTAGGCTAACGATAGTTAGCAGAGCAATGACACGGGGCATTCCTTTTGAGAATGTAAACAAAAACGGCCATTGAATCGAGTACCACGTCCTCATTGATGTTAGCTTAGCTCATGTTAGCTACAGGAGCGCATGGTTACACAGCAGGACAGAAAACATTCAAAACAATCAGTAGAAAGAACTGATTTATATCTGTCCGCAGTTCATATACAGTTGAGGAATTAAACAGTAGCGCAACCCCATAAGGGCATGAAGACCCAATAAATCTCCCAACGTTGAGACTCACCTCAAACTGCCAGTGGGCCGCTTGTAGAAGCTGCTTCGCCTGATCCGCGGCGCAGCCAGCCGTCAAAACAAACTGGTTGATCATTACTTGATGCCTGAGTTCGTCCATATTTACCGACATGGCCACTTTCCCCGCAACACGCAGCTGCGTTACGATGAAAACAAAATAAAAAATGTAAATCTCCACTCTGAACCCTCAGACCCAGTCCTCCCTGCCAGCCAGCGCCTGCCTCCCACCACTGAGTCTCCGCAGCCTGCAGTAGCAACAACAATATTTTCATGTCATCATCATCAGCACCAACAACAAAGAGTAGAACGACGCTGATTGGACAGCTCCGGGGGGAAATAGTAGTAGGAAGGCGCTGATTGGCTATAGAGGTGAAGAGTTTAAATTCACTGGTGCGCTTTCTTTATTATTCAGCGACACCATCGGTGAGTGGAGTCAAATAGTGCCAATGATATCCGCTCCGCCCTCTGTAGTTATCCAATATCACTACACACGCGCTTTTATTCATGGACTTTGCGCTGACGCAGTATGTTTGATTGGAGATTTGGCTGTGATTGGTTGCTTACTTTGGTAGCCATATGAACCATACACACGCAAACACAGTAAATGTTTTGTTTTGTTTGGCTCCAGTGGTGTTTACACCTTTTACTGGCACTACTAAGAACCATCTATGAAGGGTGTAGAAGCTGAAATTAATGAGTTTGGTTAATGCAATATATATTAGCCTATAACCATTTATTAAAACTTACTAACACTACAGTAAATATAAAGTGTTAAGAGCTGTTTGTATGAGATTGTTTAAATGAGGTTCCCCCACTGTTAGAATAAAGGACACTTTTTTCTGTTGTTATAATAAAGGATGCATTTTTCTTTTTTTAACAAGTTGGTTGAAGATTAGCCTACATTAATGATATGCCTTCTACCGCACAGTGATAATAGAGAAATGTGTTTTTAGGAAGCCTGTCAGATCTTGGGATTCCTTATTATCTGTATCTCATGCCCTGTAGGCTACCCTGTCTTTGATAGCCTACTTGACCCTTAATGACTCTTAAGAAGAAAATGGATAATCATCCTGTCATGCCTTCTACTGCACAGTGATGGTATCATGCCGTAGACTTTTGCTGTCACAAATGGTGTGACAACACTCAACTCAGTTGACAACTATAGTTTACAGCCTGGTGTACACACTGAGGCCTGACTGGCCCTAACAGTTCTTCTGACAGAACAACACTAATCTTCTTATCATCTGACTGCAGCTCCTGCAGACTGTCCAGATCTCTTTCTGCCACCAGGCTGAATAATTCAGCTATGGTACAGGTGAAAGCACATGTGACAGAGGAGGCCTATCCATTATGTATTGTTGGAGGGTGTTTGGTGCTACACAACAGTCAAATGAAGCGCAAGATACCAAAACATCACCTCTCCTGAAGAATTCCTGACAGTTTTAGGTGTCAAACCCAGTGATCACATATTACTAATTTAACCCTGTGAACTATAGTTTTCTCTTTTAATGTCCCCTTAAGTAGATTTAAGGTTATAATCTTATTCTACACTGAGGATATAGTGTAGCTGCCACTGAAGGTTCATCTGGTTAATGTCATCCATTCTGCTGGTGTTTGAATTTATACATGGTAGAGATCAGGTCACATTTTTATCACAGTGTGTTCTGTCTGTTTACATGTTCTCCCAATTTAGCTAAACATCTCTGGTAGAGTTTGAAACTTTGGGATCTCCACTAGAATATATAATAATTATACAGTAGAAACACAGCAAGTGCACTGCACAGAGAATTAATAGATAATTTTCAAAAAACAGTGTGACCAGTCATGTCTTTATGAAGCCACATTTTACATACTCCACATTTTAGGCCCAACAATGAAATGCTCTGGATTTAGCTGGTTTATATAAAGTGGGGGACTGAAAAGCAGTGACTGGCCAGTACAAGTCTGCACAGATGTTTATGCAGAGTGGTCTTCAGTAAACCTGTACTGATCAGTGCACGTGTTTGTTTTCTTTCTGTTCCACTTCCTGGAGCTGTTGTTCAGTCATTCACACTGCCCAGCATTCTGAGTGGTTAACGGTTCACCTCAGGGTCACATCTCCATCAAAACAAGAACATACAGTAAAGCGACAGGGGTATCTTAATAATTAACATTACAAGCTGGACTTTGTCACTGCACTCTCCCAGGATGTACTCTTTGTTTTTCAATTTGCATGCTGTTTTTTTTATGTGGGTAGTCCCATGACTTCTGCTCCATTTATCCATGTATTGTTATAATGTGACAGAGTTTTGTGATTCATTGTGATATTTCTCCATCACTGCCTGACTGCAGATTAACTCAACAGAACTGTACAGTTGATGGGTGCATAACAATTTTTGTTCATGACTGGATTGTTGAGCACAGGCACAGGCCTGTGGGCCTGAGAAGTCAGGAGGCCATATAGGTTGCAATTTTACAAACTGGCCCTTCTATGACCTTTACCATAGCCCACCCAAAATAGTTTTGTTTAAGCACTTTGTTACTTTCTAAACCCTGTTTTATAAATGTGCTTTATGAAAATTTATAGTATTTAGAAGAAGAAGAATTTAATATTGTTGGTCTTATGTTTGCTTCCTTCGCAGGTACACAGATACACTGTGCCCAAAATATAATTGTTAGTCAGTAAAAATTCTATATAGTTTTTAGCATGCCACTAACTATACAGTGGTTTTATACATTGTTTAATCTCAGATCTTATAAAAAAAGCGTATTTGCACTTGCAGTATTATAGTATAGTAACAGTAGTAACAGTATAGTTATCATGTACTTATATGAACAAATTAAATTGTTACCTATAGTACAAACATAACATTTCCTTTCTATTACGCAATTTTAAAAAACACATACTAATCAAGGTGCATACTAAAAACATGTATCCATATACATATTAGCCTATAAAGCCCATGGATGCAGTTAAGATGTATTTATAATGAACCACACTGATGAATTGTCATGTGGCGCCCTCATTTGTCCAAGCAAAACTATTACGTCTGACCAGTACAAATGCAAGTGAACATTACTGTAATTATTTACTAGATATTGATTCTGAAGAATTCTAATCAGTCAAATTAAGAATTTTTATGCATCAATATTTTGCTCAGCTGTACTAAGTAGTTTAACTTAAATAATTTAATTCTAACTCAAACGGATCCCAAACAGTCACAAATCTTCAGTATATCTGCAACTAGTAATTACTTTGATCATTAATTCATTTTATGGTTGCTTGTAAAAAAAGATCTTAGATCTTAATCTCAGAGAGACTTCTCAAATAAATATAGCTTAGCTTGGTGACCTGTGCGGTGTGTCTGTCAGCTGGGACTGGCTCCAGCCCCCCGTGACCATCTTCAGGATAAACGGTATAGATAATGGATGGATTGATGTTTATAATTTCCAAGAGACCATATAAGAAAGAAGGGTAGGAACTGGGAAATTTGTTATTATACAACTTATTATAAGGCTTTGATTAGAATCAGAAGCAAAATAAAAAATTCATCAATTAAATAACATGACATCCCTATTTGTAACTGAGTTCTGTCACCCTCTGCAACATAAATTCCCAATCACTTCATACAGAGGCTCATTGTCCCCAAAGGCCTGTTCAGTAATTGATCCATGAAGAGCTCACTCACTATTTGACTTTTACTTACTGTCCTCAGAGTCAAAGCTAAAGAAGAAGCATTCACTTTCTTTGTACCACAGAAAACGTTCAAAGGTTCAGTGGTTCAGTTATTCATTCACAACAAAATGGATATGACAGAGCTCATACCATGGTCAGGCTACACCCATTACCAAAACATAGGCAATAATTACCCAGGAATTAATCTACAGATAAAAACTGCATTAAAAAAATCACAATAAAAACATAAAATTAAATTAAAATTCTAGTTTATGCCTTTCTTCACAAAGCTCTGGTTGTGCTGTTGGATGCACCGAGTATCTTGTTTTAATGTGTTTTTATGTCTGATGTAAAGCATGTTTTTTAGCTGTTGAAAGTTTCAGTACAAATGAACTTGGCTTGCCTTTATTTAATAAACTGCACTGATCTCCTTTTTGTTTATCTGACTTTGAGTGTGATGTTTGTGTCCAGGTCCTCCTGTCTGTCAGTCAGTCCAGTTAGTCAAGTTCACCAGTCAATCCCTCTGAGTCCTGAGTCCTCCCCGGCCCTCTGCTCTGTGCTCTGACCTCTGACCTCTGCTGGAGTTGATGTGATGGAACCGGTGAGGGACAAGGTTTGTCTGAAGACTCTGACATGCAGGAGTTTAAACCCCTCAGGCGAATGTTGTGGGTGGGCAGAAACATGGGGCATTAGGAGTGAGATAAAGAGCAGAACCTGTTCCCGTGCACGCTGGCTGACAGGTTGTACTGGTGTGACTGTGGTTCATTCTATCAGCCCTCACTAACTGGAAAAGGACAGTCGACTACAGACCCAACAATTGAACTTCCTGTCCAAAACACAGTTCCTCAAGTACTCCCCTCCCCACAACATAGAATGGAACCATTGTGGTTCCATTCTATGTTACTTTATACTTCTAATCCACTACCGTACATTTCAGAAGGAAAGGTACAACATTTATCTGATAGCTACTGATTACTGTTACCTCTTGGGATTAAGATTTTACATTAAAATACATATGCCCATCATATAAAATGCACCATATTGTTAAAGATTAAATCATCAATTTACAACATTTATGTGACTTCTTACAAAAAAAAAAAAAAAAACAACCACTAGGAAATGTTGTGTTTTTTTATATTACTGACAGCAGGTGTTACTGATTACAAATTAGGTCTTATATACAATACAAAATCTTGGTGATCTTATTATTAATACATATAGTGCCTTGCGAAAGTATTCGGCCCCCTTGAACTTTGCGACCTTTTGCCACATTTCAGGCTTCAAACATAAAGATATAAAACTGTAATTTTTTGTGAAGAATCAACAACAAGTGGGACACAATCATGAAGTGGAACGAAATTTATTGGATATTTCAAACTTTTTTAACAAATAAAAAACTGAAAAATTGGGCGTGCAAAATTATTCAACCCCCTTAAGTTAATACGTTGTAGCGCCACCTTTTGCTGCGATTACAGCTGTAAATCGCTTGGGGTATGTCTCTATCAGTTTTGCACATCGAGAGACTGAAATTTTTGCCCATGCCTCCTTGCAAAACAGCTCGAGCTCAGTGAGGTTGGATGGAGAGCATTTGTGAACAGCAGTTTTCAGTTCTTTCCACAGATTCTCCTCTTGGGATTAAGATTTTACATTAAAATACATATGCCCATCATATAAAATGCACCATATTGTTAAAGATTAAATCATCAATTTACAGCATTTATGTGACTTCTTACAAAAAAAATTAAAAAAACAACCACTAGGAAATGTTGTGTTTTTTTATACTACTGACAGCAGGTGTTACTGATTACAAATTAGTTCTTATATACAGTACAAAATCTTGGTGATCTTATTATTAATACATAGTTATACACGGTGTATACAGTAAGATTTGCTCCATACCACCTATCTGTCTTTTTTATGCACAAGTTTGACTCCTTCGTTTAATGTTGTATATAAAAATCTTCAAACTTTGCTTAATATGTTTAACTCATTTGTCTTGCTTTTGCAAATTTAAAGTGTTTGTAAAACAACATGTCCTGAATTTGAAAGCTCTGAATTTCAAATGGTTAAATAATTTAGTAATTTTCAGTCAGTCACCTGTAAGTGTAAAGTAATCAAACGTGCGCCATCATTAGCATCATTTTGCTGTTTATCTGCCAGTAAACTGACAGGATGTCACACTCATGCTCACACAAAGAGATGCTCTTCTTGTATTGAAACGTCAGCACTGGTCTATTTAGAAGTGGTTCTCCAGACCTTTCCATATTAACTGGATGAAGAACATCTGAGAACAAAACACTTAAACTGAGTTAGATCTATTTCTTTGCTCATATGAAAACAGGGGCGACATGTTTGCCCAGTAAAAGCAACAGTTGTCAGCGGCACACAGTTCACCTTTGAGGAGACATCAGGCCCAAAAAGATGAGGAAGCCTTTTTTTTCACCTTTGAGGCCCAAAAAGATGAGGAAGCCTTTTTTTTTATTTGTTACCTGTACTGTACCCTGTACTTGGAGCCTCAGGAAACCACCCAACCACACTAACAGAATGTTCAAGGGCCAAACCTTTTTGTTTCACCTTTCTCTCCCTTTCTGTCTAATGGAGAAATATACAATCTTCATACATGCAAACAGTGGGCATGACTTTTTGTTTGACACTGCCTGAGTATATTCAGACATGACAGACATGATGCTGGTAGAACGGTGTGCTCTTCTTTGTTATCATCACATGTGGACAGTCAAGCAAACAGGTGGTGGTAGAATTTAGATCCTTTTGCTGAGGCACAAATGTAACAATGAGGAAGTATTACAAGTAAAAGTCCTGCATTCAAAATCCTCCTTGAATAAACAAACCGGTGTTATTAGCTTAAACATATCAACAGTAAAAGTACAACAGTATTAACAGCAAAATTTACTTGAACTACCTTATGGTAGACTTTTACAGTAAAATGTCTCCTATGGCTGATACCTGAGCCTATTGGATGTTATTAGATCATTAATACTTTGTCATCAATGCTCCAGCAGTATTTTACTGTTGGAGCTGCTCCAGGTGGAGCTAGTTTGAACCACTTTATATACAAGCTTAGTCCAGTGGTTCCCATCCTGGGAGGCCGGGCCCATCCAAGGTCACCCTATAAATCAATTAATGGGAGAAGGAGAAAAACAGTCATTAGTAACAGTAATTAATTAGCAGTAATTAGCTTTTTTCACATCTGACATGAGACAAACAGACAATGGTTTATTGTGAGGGCTCATAAGCCACAAAAGTTGTAAACCACAAGTGTAATCTTAGACTGTGCTTTGTATTGCGTTGTGTTGTTTATATAGGCTATGTCAAATAGATGGAATGCAGTAATCAATCAACTTAACAAAGTCTTAATCTGAATGTATCTGTGACTATATTTGCCAACTCTAACCATCTCACCTGTATATTCTCACATTACCTTTTTTTAGTTCATTTGCAGTAAAATAAATCTAAAGTGATCTCCTGGAGTGTCCTCGGGCCTCAGTTTGAGAACCTGCGCGGCAGCAGCCACAGTTGACTTGAGAGTGATTAAAAATGAAGCGCTATAGAAACCAGTAGGCCAATAGGGGATCGGGAAGATGTTTACAAGGGGGTGTACCGTTTCTATGGTTGCTGGACAAACCTCCTGCACCAGGTATTAAACTGCTTCCCCAGCGGATCCTGCAGCCCGCTGACACCCGTTATAAAGAACTCCACAGAGAAGAAGAAGCGCCCGACACCGCGCCAAACACTATCCACAGGAATTTTCCTCTTTCTTTCTCCCAGCCACAAGTTGACAACAGGTGCACTGCAAGCAGGCTGTGGGTTAAGATTATTGTGCTGCTCGTTTGGGATTTTAAAGGTCTTATCAAAACAGCTGGCAAAAGGTGAGTTTGGATGTTTATTCTAAGTACATTGGATAATTTCTCCCTCAGTCCTTAAGACCCGTGAACTGTTCAAATGTAGACCTACTACACCTGGAGGCCTTTATCAGAGCCAGCTCTAAATATGCTACAACGGTTGCAAGTTTATTCACCTCTTAACAAATACATTTGAATTCCATAGTAAATTATATATTGCGCTATATAAAATAAGCAACTTGCCTCGAAACGTGGACTACAAAATAACATTCGTAACTTTATTAAATTAAATGATGTCTTTGGTGCCTTTCATGCAATAAACTACCTCAGTTTTTTCTCAAAGGTGACACTAGTTAATTTATTGTAACCCTAAGTGCTGTTATGCTATTCTTGCGGGTTTTTTTAAGACGCACACGGGATGTGTGCGCCTTTGCGCGTCAAGGTTTTCAAGAAACTTCTAGAGAGAGAAAGGGGCAGTTTCACATTAAGACCACTTGTTTTTTTTTTAGCTTTAAAGAGTATTGTAGATCCAGCATTTTCTAATCAACCAGGCATTCGGGTAACAGTCATGCCACATTTATAAATGGGAATTGGGATGGGCTGTACAAATCTTAAAGTCTCACACTTTACGCAGATACACACAGGCTCTCTGTTTTCAAATAGGGCCGTCATTGTCCTGTTGTTTCGCACTTTGCTGATGTTGGGTGTATATTTTCGGCCCTGTCAGGCGGTGGCAGGGGGAGGAGGAGACGGAGCTGGGGTGACAGACAAAGAGGAGTTCGGTGTTGGAGAGAGCCATGCTGTCTCTGAGCTGTGCCGATCCTTGGCCCGAAGGCTCAGTGGGGCTGGAGGAGGAGGTGGTGACCGCCGCTGCGCAGGCTGAAGAGCGGGCTGGTGTCAACAACAACAACGACAGCAGC
>NW_018128368.1:231960-244451 GCF_001952655.1 Monopterus albus
CGTTGCGGGCCTGCAGTGGCTGCGGGAGTTCTCCATCCTCGGTGCCAACGTGCCGCAGCAGGCACACCACCAACCTCACCTGTTCGGCCACCAGCAGCTGGGCTCTGACGCCCCGGCCTCTCCTCTGGCCGGGGACCCTGCCTCCATCGGGATGCCCCTGACCCCGGGGAAGCCCACAGCGGCGGCTTACAGCAGGATGCAGTCCCTCCCCGGCATCGTGGCGCATGGCCACTGTCCTGATGAGGTGGACTACAAGACCAACGCGCACATCAAGCCGCCGTACTCATACGCCACCCTCATCTGCATGGCCATGCAGGCCAGCAAGAAGAGCAAAATCACTCTATCATGCATCTATAAGTGGATCACTGACAACTTCTGCTACTACCGCCACGCTGATCCCACCTGGCAGGTGAAGGACCACACACACACATCGATACACATATAGTATATACAGACGAATGTGTCACTTCCAACACATTTTCAACTTTGGCAGGTCTCAGTGTTACTATTTTCTGCACTGAATCGCAGGTGGGCAAATACATTGTATATTAAAAGAACTGTGAAAAATAAAATTTAAAGAAACAGCATACTGGGAGGTCTGGGCCAGCTGCCACATTCAGATGAAGTATTTGTGACTTGGCTGTGCACAATTAATACTTCTGAGTCCAGCAACACTTCCCTCAGTTACACAACACCTTAACACAAAACATGAATTATACACACTATTCCCTCATTGCCTATTAAACACTACTTCTGTAGCTCATGGGTTTTTCTGCTTGAGCAAAAAGAAGCGATGGAGGAATAAAATGAGGGCCAGAAATTTTCAAGAAAATGTTTAGTTTTGCTGGATAAATGATTGATGAAGCTGTTAGCTGGACTCCCCTGTCCCAGTGCCTGGCTTACACATTTCAGAGCATTTTGTTATTGTAAGGCAGTAATATTTAACAAAGGTCATTGGGTTACTCCTCTATTTAGACTTCGGTGAAGGGGGCTGGATGCATGCAAGGGTATACAGTGCTTTAAAGTGTTGTATGGTGCTCTGCCATCTGTACTTCCTGCATTACTAGATGTAACTACAATATGCTTCAAGGAATAGTCTGACCTTTTGCAAAATATGCAGATTACAGGGTTAGAGGAAAAGTTTCATACAAACTGTGAAGAAGCTTTGAAGCTACAACCAGTAGCTGGTTTGCTTAGCTTGACATAAAGGTTGGGTACAAGGAGAAGCAGCTGAAGCCTGGCTCTGTCCAACGGTAACAGGATCCACATATGAACACCTCTAAAGCTCATTATAGCTTGTCTGTTTAATCTGTTTGAAAACCAAAGTATAAAAGCAATACATTTTGGTTTTATGGTAGGTTATGAGCTGGATTATTTCTTGGTCCTCATACAGTTCATTGCTGTATTTTTCTTATCTTTGTTCTCCTGTTGCTGTTTTCCTTGGTTTTAACAAACATTATTACTGTTTGAACTGTGTGTATAATACTTTAATAGTATTTTTATTGTCTTGTGTTTTTATTGTGATATGCTTTATTTGCTTGTGTTTTTGTTTTTTTATGCTGCTGTAACATAGTCAAGAAATTGTCTTATGTGAGAAATCTCACATAAAGTTGAACTTTGATGAACTCTGAAATGTGAGTTTGCGTTGGTGACGATAGCAAACTGTCTTAACAGAGCTGACCTTTGAGTGAACACACAGCCAGACAATCCAAAATGGAGAAAACGATCAGAGTTTATGTGACACCATCCAGTTTAACTGAAGCTCCTCCGGTGTCGGATTATAAACTGCTCCACAACAGAGACATGGTTTACATGCAGTTTGGAAAGAGGAGTCCATGCTACAAATACTTCTTGTCAATAAACTGTGTGAACTTTTTATTCCGTTAGCGACTGAGCTAACAGTGTTTATAACTAACAATTAACAAGCAGTTTACAAACTTAGAGATCTTCTTCTCTCTCTTATTTAGATGAAATGATGTACTGTATGAACCTGTATGACAAATTTAGCTGCAACATTTTTGTGGTGTGACTTTAGAGGTGGCATTTTTGTATTTTTGGACAGAGCCAGCTGTTTCCTGCCATATTTAGTGTACAGACATGAAAATGTATGTACCTAGTTCTCGGCAAGAAAATAAATTAGAGTATTTTCCAAAACATCCAACTATTCCTTCAAGGTTGTGTCAAAAATAAAGAGTTGTTTGCTAAAGACAATATATGAGCTTTCATTTGAAAATGTGCATCTTTATTTTCAGAACTCAATTCGACACAACCTGTCGCTCAACAAGTGCTTCATCAAGGTGCCACGGCAGAAGGACGAGCCAGGAAAGGGTGGTTTCTGGAAGATTGACCCGCAGTATGCTGAGCGCCTTCTGAGTGGCGCCTACAAGAAGAGACGAATGCCACCAGTCCAGATCAACCCAGCCCTGCAAAACCGGCTCATGGTCAACCTCCAGTCTCAGTCCAGAGTCCCCTGCAGTCCCACAGGAGGTCAGATTGGCCTGTACATCAACCCAGAGTCCCAGAGGCTCCTCAGGGAATTTGAAGAGGCAACTGGGGCTGACCAGAAGTGGGACCCCCATCTGGCTGAGGGGACCATGCTGGGATCCTGGCCAGTAGTCCGGGGAAGAGGTGGGTACAAGAGGAAACAGTTGCTGGGCTCCAAAAATGGCTCCGCTAAAGTCCCTCGGCGCTCCAGCTCCCCACTGCTCTCCATGGACGAACAGAAGGAGATTGGACCTCTGAAAGGGGACTTTGACTGGGATGCCCTGCTGGATTCAGCCCTCAGTGGAGAGCTCAGTTTGGATGGAGTGGAACCTCTGAGCCCCATCATGAAAGAGGAGGACCTGACAGTGCAGGGGACACACATCTCCCCTGCTGAAGCCTCTGCAGGGACAGCAGACATCCACATGATAGTGGAGACCCAAAGAAGGAAGGACGTGTCAGACTTTGATGAGGAGACCTTCCTGGCCACAGCCTTCCTGGAGAGACCTTGGCCTGAGGAGGAGGAACAAGGCCACAGTGATTTCCTCTGTAGCTCCACTGTCAACCTGGACCAGCTGTTTGACCTTGGAGACTCATTAAATGGAGACCCCAGCACCCAGATTGACAGCCTGCTCTGAGGAACAGTTGCTTTTCAGGTCCTTTTTCACACTATGAACCTATTGCAATACTCCTGGGGAACGAGAGACTTTTTTTTTACACTCAACCAACTCTTCTTGTCTTTTTCAACATGTATAAAGTATTTTTAGAATTACATTTTGATGCTGATTCATGCAGGAACTGTACTCCCCTTGCCTATTGAACAAATATGCCACAGTGTACAGCAACGGTTCACATCACTGTGGGAAATCAAAGCTTTTGGTGAACCATGAACCATGAAATGACTTGAGACAAACAAAAACAAGTTTTCAGAGTTAAGGCCTGGTCACACCACCTGCTACAGCTTGGGGAAACTAATCTGCGTCTTCATGAAATAGGCTTTTTTTAAAAGAAGCTTGCTGATGTAGTCATTGGTTGCAGGGCGAGTTACAGGGCTACTTAACTGGCAAGATCAGAACCACTGTCATGCAATCTGTACTCTGATTACTCCCTCCTGGTCTTTTGATCTCAGGATTGTATATCATTTAATTCAATTTTTTAAATTAAAGTAAGCTTACAAAGAAGTTTGCTAACTTTCAGTTTGCAATATAGATAATGTTGCCTGATAAGGTATTACTTACCTTTTTGAAATCTTGTACCGAGTTCTTACAATACATCCACAACAGGCAAGCAGTTAACCAGCTTGTTAGTGCTTTGCTAACAGAAAAATAAGCTCATATATTTTATTGAAAAGACAACATTTGAAGATAACTGCAGACTATCATCTTCTAGCTGTGTCTTAGCTGTGGACAGGCTTGTACTCTGACAGAAGATGTTCAAAAAAGAAGATGCTGTCATAAGCTAATAATGCTACATTTATATCGCATAGTTTAAAACCCAAATTTGGGAAAAATACTTATTCATGCCAGTCTGCAGCCAGTAAATCTGAGTTGTAGATATGGTGAATTTGGAAGGGGACCTCTCCACCTTGATGATAACGACACACAAATCAACAACCTGTTGGCAGAATGGCTGTAAATGCACAACCACTGAATGGTTTTGTTGCAAAATTTCACTGTCGTAGATACTGGTGTGTACAGGCCTTCATGAGGACACAACATGGTCTCTGTTTACATCATACAATGTGAGTTCAAGTTGTTATGGATGACCACATCAAGCTCCGCTACTGGGGCAAATAAAACCACATGATACAAAAACTTATTTTCAGAAGTAAAGCAACTGATCAGCTGTTCTTTTTGTTTTAAGGACAATTTACCTGTGTGGTATCAGCAGGTATGAAGTCTTGGTTGACAAAGATGCATTTCACTGAAATAATTGTTAAAACACATTTGCTGCTGAAAATAGTTTAACATGACTGTAAAGATTGTGACAGCAGCACTATGATCATGAATAATGAGATATTTGCCAAATGATGTTTGGTGTAGGAGTAATTTACTGTATTAGGTTTTTTTTGCAAAGGGGTTTCTACTAATTATTTTCCATATGTATTTTTCTGAAATAATTAGGAACAGTTTACCTAGATTAATAATAATTGTGCAGGATACATTGCTTTTTTAAAAGAGGAATTGAAACAAAGAATGTAGTTTTGTTTCATATCAAACTAAATGCTCCTTCTAGAAGTACTTGGCTACCACTTTCTTTTATTCTGTGACTTTTTATCAGAAGAGTAGATTTAAAGTAGAGGACACATCTAGGTTTCATGGAGTACAATTTACAATGGTCATGAAACAGCTTGAGGCGAATTCCTCCAACAACAAATGATTCAGACCTTATAAATGCTTACTTTGGAAAGGCCCCAGTGTCTTGTAAATGAATACCTGACCTTCTATGTGCCAAGAACAACACTTGGGATTCGGCAAGGTGGCAGTGTTAAGAGGCTGTTTGTTGTTGTTGTTGTTGTTTTTTTCACAAAGAGAAAATGTCTGTTTTTTGTGTCTCTGTGTGTAAGAAGACTGAGAGTGGTCACTATATAAAATAAGGGTCTGATGCAGCTTGGATATGTGTCACAGACCAACTAAACCAAATCACTCCATATGAAGACAAGCGGTCTTAACGTTATAGATACAGTAACTCCTCCTGTTGTCCTTTAAAATGTGTGAAAGTGCAATTAATGTATAGTGACACATGTTATATTTTACATGTTAGGCATCTGTCTGTTCATGCAGTTTACCTTAGAGAGACCAGTTTCACTATTTTGTGTATTGTGAGGCAGGGGCAAGGACTCTGTAAAAACACAGCAACCATGAAGTGTTTGTGTATTAGCTCTTCTCGATCAAGTAACACTTATTAAACCATAATAATGGCATCTTACCTCATGATTGGTTCTGTAAAGTCAGAGACGCTGTATGCATTCTTTTGCTTTGCTGTTTTTATTTTATTTCCCACTTCTCTTTGAAAATAAAAAAAAATTACATTTTACTGCATGTGATGTATTTTCTAGTAGCATGTTGAATGTCAGAAATGTCTGAAATAGTTCAACAAGTCTTGGATGAATTGACATGGAATTTTGTAAAAACTTTCATCTTTCCTAGAGGATGACTATTCCTCTAATGTCACCATCAGGTTGAAATGCCTTTACAGCTATTGAACTGATTGCCATGCAATATGATTCAGATGATTATGGTACCCAGAGGATAAATCCTAAATACTTTTCTCATCATCTTACTTTTCCTGTAGAGCCACCAGCAGAACAATATTTTTATTTTTAGATTTAAAAAAAGATCAATTGCCTGTACCTGGGACCTGGGGAACGTCATGAAGATGCTTCATATCTTCTTAAGATGGTGAAAATGGTAAATGTCATATGCATTATCACTGTAAGCATGAGCTGAACTCATCCTGAGCTCAAAGCACAGCTGTATCTAGGTACAGCCTCACAGAGTTCCTAACATGAACATAGACTCTTGTTTTCTTCTGTTTGCTGTGTTGCACTGTCCCCCGCTCACCCTCCTCTGCTTTAGTGTGCATGTGCATTAGATTTACGTTAGTCTTTTCCTGCTCATCTCTTTTAGGGTCTTGCTGTGATCAGGCAGTGGATGGGTGATAGTAACAGGGGGTGGCTGGGTTCTCCCTTTCAGGGCTTTGTCTGTGCTCAGTCAAACTCTTGTTCCCCATGGCGCTTAGATCTGTGGTCCTTCATTGGGCCAGTGTGGGGTCTTGCAGGGACAAGTGTCCCACGGCCCCATATATCACCGCCTGTCTGCCCTTCAGTAGACCACACTGTCTCTCTATGACCCTGCTGCAGATTAACAAGGTGGCTCGCGTTCTGAGAGCCCAGATGAATAGTAATCAAATGCAAATACGTAGCATTTAAGAAGCCAGTGTCCCCCCCCCGCAGGGTCGTGAATATACAAGCTCTCTGTCAGCAACCGTGTCTGCCTGTGGTCACTGATGAGGTAATGATGACTGAGAGATGAAGGGCAAAGACAAAGTGTCGTAACACTACACCTCTGTGTGTTGGACACCCAACACTGCTGTGGAAAGGAAGGATCCTGCATATTTATACCCAGCCCAAGTGATTCTTTCCTGGAAAGGAGAGGTGAAGTTCCCCTTCCCCTGTGCCCCAAGCTCCATGTAACCTCCACCCCCCCAGCGACACAAGCAGCTATTACCTGCTGGACTGAGCTCTCCAGCTGGATCGCAGGGCTCATAATTATAATGTGGCAGGCTGGTTAGATGAGAGGCCTGTGGTAACCTGATGCAGGTATTATTCGCTGGCCTTGCTGACGACTGTAGGTAAGAGGAGACTCCTTGTGAAACGCTAACCCTTACTGCTTGTTCTGACCCAGGAACGCTGCAAACTGAAAGTGCGAAACATCAATACACAGTGTGGCTGCGACAATGACAGCCATTTAAGAATCTAACTGCGCTCTGGAAGACAATACTGATTCAAACACAGTCTAAGTGTTGACATTTTGAGTCTTTAGTCAGTATTTTTTACATATTTTTCTGTATCCTGCATCCCCCCCAGTATCTTATTCTCTTTAAAAAACAGCATTGAGACCAGCGTTTAGCAAACTGTGGCTCACGTGTCAGATTCATCCCTACATAACAAGTTTGAAGACATGTCACCGTAGGGTTTGAAGGATATTGCAACTAGTATTTATCATTATTTTCTGACATTTTATGGACTGAAAGATTAGTCCATCAAAAAATAGGCAGCAGATTAATTTACAACTAATAATGATTTGTGTCTCAAACACACAATGGTGGTGGTGAACTTTCATTCAGCTGTAACCAAAGCAGGTTGCATTTTTATCATTGTGTGTATAATTTATGGATAAATCTCAAAACAGAACATATGTTTGAATATATGAGCATTTTTTTGCCAAATGAGTATTCACATGAGGTCCTCTCAAACTTTACAATGTGAAAACAAAACCCCAGCCTAAAACAGTTTAAATTTAAGTTTTGAATGAATGACAATAAAAAACATAAATGTCTGTATCTTCATTGCCCAAAGACCATTAGACCATAATTTGACAAGTTTTGAGCAGAAGATAAATTAGTACTTGAAATGAAAGGAAGATTGTCAACAGATGAAATGAATTAATGATTAAACTCTACATAAAGCAAAAGATGAGCTGAATCTCCAAAATTTAATATTTATGAAAAGACTTAAAACCCATCATTTACAGCAACCCAAGGTTTGGGACCTCTCTAAGGGGTTGGAGGATCAATCTGAGGGTGTTAACATTAAATCAAATTTAAACTTTTTAAAAATTTTCTTTCTGACTATTCTCTAATCTTTACTTAAGTTATTTTGTAAGAAATGTTTATATTACTCGACCTCAGGTGTCAGGCTGAACTCGAGTTTTACAACTATCATGGAGATAATGAATTTAACAGTGTTAAAATGAGAGTAACTGTGAATGAGAGAGAACAGCATATTGTGTTAAAGTTCAGACAGATAATTTAACATACAGGCTTTGTGAGGTCTAAAATGGATGAACATATCAGCTCTTGGGAGCAGCCATGCAGCTAGGGTGTGTGTCTCTGCCCCACAAGCTCCCAAAAAAACAGGAGAATTCATTACAAAAGTTAGTAAATTAGCTGCTGGGAGCTGGAACAGCCTTTACAAGCTTGTGGGTTCAACCCCCCCCAAAACAACAACAACAACAACAACAAAGTTGTGAAGAAGTGGACGAGGAAGAGACAGGGAATACATCTTTTTTAGCACACAGCTAATAAAAGGCCTGTTTCCTGGGTAACTGCTGGTACTATTGTCATGTGGGGCTTGGGGGTGGGAAGGGGTGAGGCTCAGTTACTGGTCTTACCCAGACTCTGGGGTTGATTAGGCTATGGAGGGACAGAAAGAGAGTCTCGATGGAGCCCCAGATTTATTACACTGGTGGATTTGTGAAAGTTCACCTACATTACCAAAGTAAGGCTTCCCTCTGTCTTCACACTGTGCAGTGGTCCTTCCAGTGGTGGAAGATGTGCTCAGATCATTACTTAGGTAAACGTACATTATGTAAAAATACCACCACTGCAAAGAAAAGCCCTTTATACATAAAGAACAGCAGGGTTTTTCATGGTTCTAACATCTCAAATGTGTGGACTGTTGGTCAGGTGAAACAAGATGTATGATGACACCACATCCAGGCTGTGAGAGGCTCTAACAAGTATTTCTCACAAATTTCTGATGTTTTATAGAAAATAATATTATTCAATTAATCAAGAAATCAAACAAGAGAAGCCCTAGTTGCTGTGCTGTTCTAGCACATACACAATTTGCAGACATAACAGTATAATATTTGCCAGTCAAACATCCTTCTATTTATTTAATTGTGGAGAACATCACCAGGACTCCACTGCCCTCTCTGCAGAGCATTTACCATCACAGGGTGTGTAGGAAGGCTGCCTCCATCCTCAAAGATCCCACCCCCAGCACGGACTGTTCACCTCCCTGCCCTCTGGCCGGAGGTTCAGAAGTGTGAAATGCAGGACCACTAGACTGAAAAACTCTTTCTTTCCCTCTGCCATCAGACTCCTAAACAGCTGAGGAGTTTATTACCAGGAAATACGTTAAAATAAATAAACTAGACCTAAGTTTGTGGATATACATATGAATATGGTCAAACAGTACTGACGCACCTCAGGACGCATCATCCGTAGCCTACTTACAGGATGCAGCCAGAGGTGATCTGTGGCTGGTGTTTGAGAATTCAAAACCACATTAAAAATTACACATGAGAGAAGGTCATGTGCACTCTGGCAGAACACAATCAGTTTCACCACAAACGCAGTGATTACAATATGATTTTATTGTATTGTTTTAAAAACAGTGCCCTACAAAATGCGCCCAGTAACACCTGACTGCACACAAAAGTGTGCTACGTCTGTGGTCACCAAAATTGCAAAAAAGCCTTTGAACACGGCCATATTCACCTTGTGCCTGAAGTTTAGACACCCTCTTATAGGAAAATAGAGCCCATAGTTGCAAATATTGTGACTCCAGGAAATACGTCATGTACTGCCGACCTGTACTGTTTACATTCTCAGTTTGCACATGCATAATTGCACATTGACTGTTGACTGCTGCACATGCTGCTCCCATGCAACATACATTCTCTTATTATATTCTTATATATATTTATTATACTGCTGCATTTGCTGCTTAAAGTGCCTTAGATTTTGTGTTACTTATTTATCTACTTTACATTTCATGTGTATTTTGTGGCATTCATGTGGATGGCACAGTAAGAATTTCATTGTACAGGGAAACACGTTTCCTAACTGTGCATAAGACGAATAAACACTTTGAACTTGACCTATTTCTAACTGGAGACTCGATTTAGAAAAGGCAACCATCACTGTTGGTGTCACTGTATTTTATTTTAGCTAACTCCACAAGTTGGCTGAAAATTCATAGTCTGACAGATTCGGTATGTTCTTAAAAATGCATGTGATGGCTGATTTCATGTTAAAAGACTGAGGCTCAAGCTAAAGCTATGATTCCAAACCAAACTGTCACCAGCTGATGATCCATGTAGAAGACACGAATAAAAAAAGCACCAGTTTGACATGCTTTTATGGTGCAGGCTAGTCCTATAGTGTGACAAGGGAAAACTGCAGACAGTTATTTCATGTTGAACCACCTCAGATCGGCTGCTTATCTTAAATAAAAACATACTGGGATAAGCAACACAACGGTTATAATAATCATTATTATGTGCTTTATTGTCTGATTTTCAAATGTTTACTCTCACAAGAGATGAGGCTTTGAGAATGAAAACCAAAAAAATTTTTGGTGAATGTAAGACTGTCTCAGTTAACCACTGGGCTGGGACAACTGGAGGGTAACCTTCCTCAAATCAGGGCAGATGTACTACACTAGGGCTATGTATTGGCAAGAATCTGCATATGCATTTGTCACAGTCCCTGTAACATCCAACAACATAGCATTACTTGACATGTGAACTATTAATTAAAAAACAATATTGTGTTTTTGAGAGTCAATACAGTATCATAAAGTATAACCTCGCAATACTCAAGTGCAGTGATATTTTCTTACTATACTACACACAGCTATAGTAGCATCCTTTACTGGCTCTCACACAGTAATACCTAAATAGTTAGCACAATATGTTTTAAAAATGAGTGTTAGAAGGTAGTAAACTACCTAGCCAAATAAGCTAATGGCTGCGGCAAGCACACAACAAAAATCAGTTTAATCCTTTTCTTACACTTTTTCTGGCTGATTTTATTTTGACTCCACCCTCTAGACTCTTTGTATGCTGAGTTCAGGAATCATCATTTTGTTTATTAAACTGAAAAATATTGAGGTGAATTGGAAAATGCAGCACAATTCTTGATTGCAACATACACCCTGTTCCATACACATGATAGATGGACAGTAACATTTTGTGTGTTTCTCTTTGTTTATCTGTTTTAGAAGTGAGAACTTGTCTTACCTTATGGCAACAGTGTTCAGTGGATAATCATGAAAATTCAGTACCCAATAATACATCAGTGTCCTGCTCTGTGTTTACTATATGACCTCTGAAACAAGGACACAGATTTAAATACGGTTTTCTGTGAGTTAACCAGGTCTCACAAGCTCATATCAGTCAGCTGAGGTAAATAAGGTTTTAGTATGTCTCCCCTTCCTGCCATTTAACTTGTTCTAGGGGGTTGTGCACCAAACTGAGATGTTATCCTGTTTTTGATGAATAATTCTGTCTTTGTGTGCAAGATCCCTTTGTACCAATATCTATGAAGATTCATTAAAACAACTCTTCACTAAAAAAAGCAAACCTTCTGCCAGTGTGTGTCAGGGTCAGGACAAACAGATCATTGAATACAGTATCTTATGGAAGATGGTGGGGGTGTGTTTGAGGAGTGCATGAATGTGTGTTTAAATGTTTGCCTCGGTGTGTGTGTGCCCTGTGTTGCAGTTCTGGCTGATGCCTTCTTTGTCAGGAAGACACAGGCAAAAAGCTAGCCCGACAACCATCATAGGCTTAGTGAGCAATACACACTCTGTGTAACATCATGGAAACAATACTCAGTGGGAGGGCCTCTTTATTCATTAGGCAAGGCTCTGGGACACTCTTTTGTTGGCGTTTCAGGGGAAAGAATGAGGCGGCAGAAGACCAACATGACAAAGCCATTTCTGGAGGGACCAGTAAAGCTCCACAGTGAGCTGGGATGCGCTGATGAACTATGGGTGTTCAGCAGAGGAGAGTTACAGATTTACAGTGCTACTGCTCCTCAATCTAAAATCTTTCTTTCCCAGTATGAAGCACCAGACAGAAATGATGATGTTAAATTAAGTTGCACAACCAAGAGTTTTTATATGTCCAATGTAAACATTTTTAAAATTCCTACTTTCTAAAATATCTTTATGGTTGTCATTATTATTAAGGTTGAGGTTATTTGTTTAAAGTATCTTTTGGAGCAATTATAAAGTATGCAGGTTTCTAGTATTTTATTTATGTACTATTTTCTTTTGTGTGTTGTTTTTTGATTGATAAAGTATTTGAGTGAATTCAAGTAGTGATGTGGATTTTGCTGAGAGAGCGAATCCCCACTAATAATCACATACCTGTATACTGTATGAACACCAGTCTAAGTAGGAGGATGGGGTGGTGGAAGGAGCTGTTGCAGGAAACCTCACTGATCATCAGGGCAACAGGTTATAACATCCACACTGAAAACTGAAATAAAATTTGACAGTATAGCCTTTCACATACCATAAAGCTACATGACTGAATCACAGGTTAACATTTGGAGCTCTGAGGTCACAAGCAGAGCTACCTCTGGAGCTCAAGCTTGAAGAAAAGCCAATTAAATTCGTTCTATGTAAAATTTCATGGAATTCTTTTTAAAAAGTCAGACTTTAAGTTTCTGCTTGTGTTTTTATTGATCAAGATGTTTTCATCCTTGTT
>NW_018128368.1:244505-278124 GCF_001952655.1 Monopterus albus
GACTCACTGCAGTGACAGAACAATGGTCTCCAAATAGCAGAGTCAATTCCCAAACATATTCTCAACTTACCTTCCTGTCTATGACATGTCACACCAGCTAGGCTAGTACATTGTGTCTTTCAGATACAGCTGGTCATTTTCTTCTCATGCTGTGATATTTGCTGTGAAATAACTGTCACATGTTTCTGCAGAAAGACACTTAATTTCTGAAGAGACAGTTGACTTTACAGATTTGGTAACACATATTGATGGCCTACATAGTGTGATATTGAGACAGATACCAAGTGCACAGCAGCACCTTGCCTCGGCCGCATCGTCCTGGATGAACAGTCTGTGTCACTTGATACCTGCGTGTGCTGCCGAACCCTCCAGAGAGCATGAGCTGCTAAAGAGATCCCTGTGGAGGCGCAGAGAGGGAAACGGAGTGAAAAAACAAATATAAACAGAGCCAGGGGCAGGTTGAGCTGTGTGCACGTTCTTGGCGGCAGCAGTTTGACCTTGGCTGGGCATGCCCATGCCTGCAGCTCAGTGTTGGGTGGGAGGCTTACCAAGCTGCTGGACTTGGACTGACTCAATGAGAAAAGAAAATACTGCAAATAAGGGCATAGTAGTCTGCCTCTGTCTTTTTTAATGATTTCTTTCTTTTTCTATTTTCCAACACTCATCAGATTCCAACACAGGGTTTGGCCCAGTGCATAAGCATTTAGCACAGAGGACACTTTCTCTCTACTTCTTCTCTTATTCCCGCTTTTTGCTCACTCCTTTACAAACTTTAATTTGATTTCTTTATTTCTTTGTTTATTACACAGTGGAGGAAAAGCTTTGAAACACTGCTGCTTTACATATCTTAGACTCTACCCTCAATAGGTGAGCTGTAGTGGCGGCAACACTGACAAAAACCTCCTCTAAACACATCCAGTCGGGCCTGGGCCAAGCCTCAGACCCCCTGTCTGCTTAGCACAACCAGGGATTTCTCCCAGCCGCCATCTACCAGGCAGAAGTTTGTAAGTTTGTGTATTCACTGGTGCAGCCTCACACCCCCAGCAAAGAGCGTTTTTTTTGTTTTGTTTTTGTATTGGATGCATCTACAAAGTGACTTGATGAGAGTGGACGTGGGATAGAGTGAGAGAGTGACCTTCCAGAACGTTTCCCAAACAGCTCACACTCTGGATATTTCTGGCAGCACTCTTAAGCATCCCGCTCTTTCTTCCTTTGCTATCAGTCTGCTGCAGTGAGACGTTTAATGGCAGCAAGCTGATTTGTGATTTCACATGGCAACAGGTTTTATCAGCATGCCAGACTGCCCAATAAAACCAAAGTCAGGATTGGCTTCAGTTCCCCCTTCTGTTTGTAGAGCTGCAGGGAGTGAAGGGGTTTCCCTGAGCCACTAAGAAAACAGATCATTATATGAATCCATTGTTGGAGAAAACAAGACTAAAGCCCTTTTTAGACAGTTGCCTGTTGAATTTGCAGCAGCAGAGCAGAAGGCTGGTTACATTCGATGTGCTGTGCCCTTCACCACACGTTGCTGCTACCCACCTATAATCTCCTCATGTAGCCACATTGTGCCTTAAAACAGAGGGACTGGTGGGCAATATGACATGACTAATATGTAGTTCTTTCAGAGGTATTCAGACCCCTTGAATGTGTTGTAGATTTAATTTAAAATTATTAAAATTGTGGGGTTGTCCATCAATCTAACATGCAATCTCAGTAACCCACAATAAAATAGACAAAACTTAAAAAAAAAAAGATTTAGCAAATCAAAAACTGAAATCTCTATTTTGCAAAAGTATTCAGACCTTTTGCTCTGACACCCCAGACTGTGATCAGGTGCATCCTGTTTGCTTTCATTTTCCTGATGTGTGTAGAACTTGATTGGAGTCTACCTCTGGCAAACTGAATTGAAAACACATGCCTCTGTCTATAAGGTCCCACAATTCACACTGCATGTAAGGGCAAAAGCCAGTCCATGAAGTCCAAGGATCTGTGTGTGGACCTCTGTGGTACAACTGTGCTGAGGTGTAGATCAGGACAATGGTATAAAACAATTCTAAAGCTCTGAGTGCTTCCAGCGGCACAGTAGCCTCAGAAACTGTGACATGGAAGAAGTTTAGCACCACCAGGACCCTTCCTACAGTCGGACGTTGAGTTAAACTGAATAAATGGGTGAGAAGGGCCTGGGTCAGGCAGGTGACTAAGAACCCAATGGTTCCTCTCACACAGCTTCAGAAGCTGTCTGCAGAAATGGAGAACCTGCTGGAAGGATGGCCATCTCCAAGCATTATGTTTGGTGAACTCCAGGCTCTGCTCATCACTTGCTAATACCATCCCTACAGTGAAGCATGGCGATGGCGGCATCATGTTATGGAGGTGTTTCTCAGCAGAAGGGACCGGGAGACTGGTCAAAACTGAGAGAAGAATGAATGCAGCCAAATAGTGAGAGGTCCATAAACAAGTTCTTCTCCAGAGTGTATGAGACCTGAGACTGGTGTGACAGTTCACCTTTCAGTGTGACAGTGACCTGAAGAAAACAGCCAAAACAACACTGAAGAAACACTGGGTCTCTGATTGACCTTGAGTGGGCCAACCAAAGCTCATCTGTGGAGAAACCTGAAGATAGCAGTTCACAGAAGCTTCCCATCCAGTCTGACAGAGCTGGAGAGGATTTGTCTGGAAGAATGGGATAAACTGCCTAAATCCAGGTGTGTAGAGCTTGAGGAGACTTACCTGTGACAAATCAGAGTTGTAATTGCTGTCAAAGGAGCTTCTGAAAAGGTAAAAGAGAGTCTCTTTTTGCTTTTTACTTCATTATTGTTGCTGTTATTAGCCCTCACTTTCCATGCTACTGTTTTGAGTATATCACACCTACCAATCAAACCAAATTAACTGAGAATATAACCTACCCCCCTTTTTTCCCCTTCCCTCTTTTTCTAATCATTTCCCGATCTGTTAATTTCATTTATTTTTGTATTATGAAGTATTATGAATATGTGTTTACATATATATCTGGGTATATACTGTATAAGTATGTGAATGCAAAGTATATATTGTATGTATATGATTGATATTGCTCTGTAGCTTTTTTCCCTCTTTGTTATTTTGTTGCTACAATCATCCATTTTCTATCAAATGTCTGTTGTCTCATCTACTATGTTATGCCCTTTGTCCTGTAAATGTATTTTGTGTTGGAATAAAAAAAAAGAAAAAGTAAAAGAGTAAAAACAACCATGGTTTTAATGATTGTGTATATTGTGACTGCACAGATAAATGATAGGAATTGGACACCAGACTCAGTGATGGTGTCCAGTCACTTGAATGAACATTGCTCACCTAGTACATGTCAAAAAAGTTTGTTTCTGCTTTGTACATACCATAAAGTGATAAGATTTGCCAGCATTTGGTCATACCAAAGACAAAACATTTGAGAATCACCCTAATTATTGCAGTTCATCCTGATGGGATCATCAATGTCTAAGGCAAATGTCATATTAAGCCAAGATGTTAAGACATTTCACTCATCATCACTACCCAGAGTGTTTTGTAAAAAAATGTCATTAGTCCACTGAGAAATGTTGAAATAAGTTTTCACCAATCAATTTGTTCTTTAGCTACACATTCCAAAAACATTAGGACAGGTAGCAATAAGAGGCTGGAAAAGTTAAATGTACATATAAGGAACAGCTGGAGGACCAATTTGCATCTTATCAGGTCAATTGGCAACATGATTGGGTATAAAAAGAGCCTCTCAGAGTGGCAGTGTCTCTCAGAAGTCAAGATGGGCAGAGGATCACCAATTCCCCCAATGCTGCGGCGAAAAATAGTGGAGCAATATCAGAAAGGAGTTTCCCAGAGAAGAATTGCAAAGAGTGTGAAGTTATCATCATCTACAGTGCATAATATCATCCAAAGATTCAGAGAATCTGGAACAATCTCCATGTGTAAGGGTCAAGGCCGGAAAACCATAGTGGATGCCTGTGATCTTCAGGCTCTTAGACAGCACTGCATCACATACAGGAATGCTACTGTAATGGAAATCACAACATGGGCTCAGGAATACTTCCAGAAAACATTGTCGGTGAACACAATCCGCCGTGCCATTCACCGTTGCCGGCTAAAACTCTATAGGTCGAAAAAGAAGCAACATCTAAACATGATCCAGAAGCGCAGGTAAAGAGGCCAAGGACAACCCAAGTTGTTATCAGTGCTCGGTTCAGAAGCCTGCATCTCTGATGGTATGGGGTTGCATGAGTGCGTGTGGCATGGGCAGCTTACACATCTGGAAAGGCACCATCAATGCTGAAAGGTATGTCCAAGTTCTAGAACAACATATGCTCCCATCCAGACGTCGTCTCTTTCAGGGAAGACTTTGCATCTTCCAACAGGACAATGCCAGACCACATACTGCATCAATTACAACATCATGGCTGCGTAGAAGAAGGATCCGGGTACTGAAATGGCCAGCCTGCAGTCCAGATCTGTCACCCATAGAAAACATTTGGCGCATCATAAAGAGGAAGATGCGACAAAGAAGACCTAAGACAGTTGAACAACTGGAAGCCTGTATTAGACAAGAATGGGACAACATTCCTATTCCTAAACTTGAGCAACTTGTCTCCTCAGTCCCCAGACGTTTGCAGACTATGATAAAAAGAAGAGGGGATTCCACACAGTGGTGAACATGGCCTTGTCCCAACTTTTTTGAGATGTGTTGATGCCATGAAATTTAAAATCACCTTATTTTCCCCTTAAAATTATGCATTTTTTCAGTTTGAACATTTGATGTGTCATCTATGTTGTATTCTGAATAAAATATTGAAATTTGAAACTTCCACATCATTGCATTCTGTTTTTATTCACATTTTGTACAGTGTCCCAACTTTTTTAGAATTGGGTTTGTACTTAATTTTCCCAAAATGAGGATGAAAAACAACCCTGAAGTTCCTGGCCTGGATTTAATATGTGATCTAATAACCTCTGTAGACAAGGAATGATTGACTTCACAGACAAGAAGTGAAACTGTGGCCAGCTGACAGTTTGAAATGCCTCCGCTTTTTAAAATGTCCACCCATGACTGATCACTTCACCCTGCAGACATTTAAAACTGTATAAGGAAACAGTGGTTATTGTATTGGTCATTTTGAGTTTATTCTAATGTTAATGGCTGAGCAGCAGGTCTGTGAAGTTTATGACAACTCTGACTGCCATCTCCTCCCTCTCTCTCCCTCGCAGCATCATCTTTGTGATCTTTACAGATGGTTGACTCGGGGCAGGGTGGGCTGCTGTGTTTGTGTGTGGTGATCTTTACACCCCCCGCTGGGGATTGGACAAACACTTATTAACTGAGAGGAATGCAAACAGGCCGGACAGCAAGGTAGAGGATGGAGGAGGAGGGGTGAGGGTGGTAGGTTGGGGGGAGGGGTTGTGTGGAAAGAAAGTGAAAGGAGAAAGATAGTCCCCCCTAGACACACACACACACACACACACACACACACACACATACGTATGTATGCCTTGTAAACTCCCCACTACAGAGAGGGCTTTTCCCGAACAATGCAGGCCCTGTGACAGAGAACATCCACAGACACGGAGAACTTATGGGCCACAGATGGAGGCAAATGTCAGAAATACGTTTTAGATGACTTCTCATTTCATACAAACTTATTTCTTTATTTTAATATCCTATTTGAACATTGATTTCTTTAGCTTTTATAGTTGTGTTTAAGGTTTATTTTATTGGATTCACATACAGACTGGATGTAGACTGTTTGACCAGAGGAGTCCAGTCAAAATGAAAAAGATTCACCTGAAAATCAGAATCAGAAAACCTACGAGTACCACAAACTATAACACAGAAATTAAAATGTGTATAAATTAGTGAAAGTGAAAAGAGCTGTACGGTGTTGAAAGATATTTTTCCAGTTCTCTTAACCAGGAACTCAGAGAGACGAGGCGGTCCAAGTGGATACAAAAAACCGTGCTGGTTTATTCAAAGGATCACAGGCAAAATTAACATTACACATCCAGGTATCTTTCACCTCCAATACTGCGCGCAGGCAGATGAAGAATGAAAGACCCCGAACCCAACAGGCCTGTACATTATATCTGGTTTGGGCTAACCCCATTCTACACAGCGACGTCAAACCGTGGCGTCACCCGATATGCCAGCTTTACAGCTGACCGTAGCAGTAGTCAAAACATGGAGAAAATCAATGTGTGGGAATGTTGATAAAGTGGTGTGTATCTAAAAACATACAGGACATTCAGGGACATGTCTGGACATTAAGCCTAGGACGATATTATGATTAAGATTACGGCTGAACATATCATAATAATAACAATAATCATCCTGCCTGACAGTCAAACTTTTCTATCTAGTTATTCTTGCCCATGTACATCCTGCAAAACTCATGACAATAACTAAGCGTTTAAACTAGACATCCTGTCTCCACTAAACATTTCTAATACAACAAATATCTAACCAATTTCTATCTGACTAAAAAAATACCTAACAGTGTTATGCATGTATGGAATGAACAGTCAAATCTAGCAGCGGTTTTTGGGATAACTGAGGTTAATCAAGATCCTTTTTATTAGTAATAATAGCAATGCCCTTTCCCCTTTTCTTAAGAATGTTGTCAATGCGCATGTCAAGGAAAATGGACAGTTCCCAATAATTTGATTTGATTAACTTCATCCATTCTTAATAATAAAAAAAACCTTTAAAATTATATCATACAGTGATTTTTGTGACTACAGTAGGTTTGAAAAAATTATTTTAGATTGTGTGTTTGCAGGTCACAATGCACATTAATCAACAATGACAATTTAAACTTTTGTCCACAGCCCCACATGACAAAAAACTGTCAAAATGGTTTTAAAAAATCAAGTTAAATAAAAATGTAGCCATAAAGTTACCATGAAAACACAACAAAAAAACGGAAGGAAATGTAACATTATAAAAACAACAATACTCTATATTTAGCCACATAGACTCATTTTCTACACTTAAGAATTGCTGTCCAGTTTTTGGTGGCTTTTTTAAAGCTCTGTTTTGTGATTTGATGTCACAGTCATGCAGATGATCTCCAGCTTCCAGCTCCTACTGCTCACGTTCACCATCAGAACGACACCCTCATATCCTCTGACATCTGAGAGTTCATTTGCAAACAGATCTGGAGTGTCGGGAAACAGGCAAATCCATTAGCAAACAAAGCCACACTGAGGGCACCAACACCTGACAAACTCAGCATGATCTCCTCCCTTCATTCCTCCAGTCTCACCATCACTAATCTGCTAAATCTGTTGTCATTTGTTCTTCATTCACAGGGTGTTGACAACACAACCTCCCTCCTCTACAGCCACACACTGCTTCTCTGGAGTAGTCCATGTCTGTCTTCCACTTGTTTACATGTGGATTAAATCATCAAGGACCTGAGTCAAGATAGTGAAAACTCCCACAGTCACATTTTATACAATCTCAAATGTCATGTTTTAGTTCATAACCCATAGATTATCTAGTTTACTATAACATTTGAAAAAGAAATGTAGCAAATTCTCACAATTCTCTTAAAGTATGTGAAATTATTTTTTGCTTTTTCCCCAGTGTAGGAAAATGATTCAGGCAAATCTTCAGTTTGACTTTGATGAATTCCAGCAGTTAATAGCAGCAACTTCTTGCTTGAAAATTGCGCTGTTTGATATTTAGATGTGATTATGCAATTATTATTTATTTGGTATTTAATAAAAATAATTTCATTCTAATATATATTGGGGTTTGGAGGCAGATACCAATATCCCTGTCTGAGAATTTACAAGTCTGTTCTATTCCTTCACCAGTTCTGGGCAGGAAGCTGGTAAAATCTCACCAATACCATGCTCTTAAAATGTTGAACATGTTAAGTTTGATTATTTTATTAAAATTATTCATATCCGTACATGCCTAATCAAGCTCCTAAGGTACTCAATGAGATGCTGGTTCCTCCCATTTTTTCAGGCTTAAGAACACATGGTATGTTTATGTCTAACAGTGATGTGCCCTTTAGTAAATCATTTGAACAGATTTTTCTGTGCGGGATCAACATATGGATAATTTTGAACTCAAATGTCTCGAATTGAAACAGCTGTTAAAGAAGGATCAGTCATGTAGCCATGGCTCATCTGGTGCTTGCCATTTTCTAGTACTGGTATTCCATCACTGTCTTTGCCATCTTCCGCAGCTGTCTTGTTGGTCTGCACCGTCCATATGTGAGCAGTATGGCTGAGCCTTCACCATGACCTTGCTGGCAGTCATCAGCTCAGTGTTATCAGTCACTTGGTGTCTTCAGGCAAGTCAACAATTCACATAAAGCAGAAGCACCCCACCACCCCAGGACTGAGCATACAAATAGCCAAGTTATTCAGTGCCTTAAAAACCAGCGGATTAAGCAACTGGGGGTCTAGAAAGACCTCCATACAGCCCCAGACTCAGGAGTTAAGCGGCCGTGAATGAGATGTGGCGAGTCCAAAACAAAGCTACTGTGTCACTCATGCAGCACTGAGGGTAATGCTGACGTCACGGCTCACAAAAGAGGCGACACTGAGGCTGTATAATATAGTACACCATGATCACAGAGTTATTTTTCTCTGTTTGAACCTTGTTAATTCAGTCAAAATATCCACCAGATAACCTGCCAAGTCTTTTCTTTGAGAAACAGAGAAATACATTTGCACTGTCTAAGTGGAGATCTACAATTTGATCCATTAGGTAAAATAAGATATAGGCTCTCTCTCTCCTCATGGGTGGCCTGGTTTGGCCAGAGGAGACAGGATTGCAGGCTCTCGTAGTGGTCTCCATGGGGATGAGCAGGACTTGGGGTGGTATCCGGCTTACTGGAAACGTCGTTTATTGTTGACTTTCAGGATAGGGAGGGGGCTGCTGCTCTGCCTGAAGCGAGGGGGTGGAGATGGAGTTAGGTGTAACACTTCCTCTAGTGTGAAAATTGGCTTGGTGGGGTTTTCAATCATCGTTCAGCTCACCTCGCAGATCACATGAGACAAGCTGTGGCCCTGCACCTGCACGTGAGGAAGGGGGGAATCCTCAAACTTATAGGGCCTACTATAAACAGTAGAAGTATGCAGATATTTTACTAAAGTAAAAGTACAAAAACATTCATGTAGAAATACTCCAATTTAAGTAAAAGTCCTGCATTCAAAATTCTACTTAAGTAAAACTACAGATGTATTATAAAATAAATGTCAATAAAGTAGTCAAAGGTAAAGTAGTCATTCTGTCAAATGGCCCCTGTGACTGATATATTATTACTGTGACAAAACAAAAATAATCTGCATTCAAAAATGACTGCTAAAAGCCTTTCAGACTTGACAGTATGAATTCTTAGTTATAAATATATGATCAGTGCTTCTAAATTGTGTTTTTCCTCTAAGAAAATTCCAAGTACATTAACACATTCAAGAAAAAAAACAAATTTCCAGCATTTATGGAAAACAAATCCAAAGTTTATCAGAAGAAATGTCAGATAAGGTCCCTCAAATGTTCTACTTTAGTTCCCTCTACTGGCTGTGTAACCTTACAGAACACACACACAAACAGAAACGCTGTGTTTTCATTCCTTGTGGGGAGTTTAGAGTGACTTACATTCATTTCCTGTAGACTTATCCTAACCTTAACCATAACCATTACTTGCCTAACCCTAACCCTGATCCTAATTCCTAAACTTAAACCATGTTGCCACCCTAAAATTCAGACAGGTCCCCACAAGTATGGCCGAGTCCCCACAAAGTGAGAGTGACTTACATTCATTTCCTGTAGACTTATCCTAACCTTAACCATAACCATTACTTGCCTAACCCTAACCCTGATCCTAATTCCTAAACTTAAACCATGTTGCCACCCTAAAATTCAGACAGGTCCCCACAAGTATGGCCGAGTCCCCACAAAGTGAGTGTGTTAAGAGGTTTTGGTCCCCATAATGTAAGTAATACAAAGGCACACATACATTCTAGTTATTTTTGTCCTAAAATTCTTATATTGTTTCATTTCAAACACTGTTTGATTCAATTATCCCATAATTCACACAATGTTAAGAAAAAAAAATGAATATAAATGTATCAGAACATTGTTTTTCTACTTTTATTAAATTGGAGACAGTGTTGCGGTGGGTAGAGCAGTCATTTCCCAACTGGAAGGTTGAAGGTTTGAATCTTGGTGCCTGCAGTCCACATGTCAAAGTGTCCTTGGGCAAGACACTGAACCCCCTGCACCGCCTGTGATGGTGGTGTGTATGCACACAGCGGCCTGGGGCCCTCGGCTCCAAACAAAATTTTGTCACAATGACAATAAAATAAAGCTTCTTCTTCATCTCCCAATATTCATCTCATGGCTCCTCAAATTTATCTGGTGACCTTTAGAAGGGTCCCGAGCCCTTGGCTGGGGACATTGGATTAAATTACATAGCTCTATATAAAGTAGCCTACTTTACACTAGCTCCACCTATAGCACAGTAAAACGCTGCTGAAACATTACTGCAGAATGAGTAGCCTACTTTCTTACTGTTATTCTAACTATATATTTCGTATTAATACCTCTGTAGAGTAGTTTTACATCTGTGTACTGGCACTATCTTTATGGCATTAGTCACTAAACTACAGGGAGAAGTATTTTGTGTATTGGTCAGCTATAAGTCAGCTGACCAATACACATGTGACCTCTCCGTCACATGATTTCATCCACTTCCTCTGTTTCTGTTACACGGAGACAAAATTTCTCCTGGGGCAAGTATTAACGCTACTGTAGTACACTATCACCATAAAACGGCATTGTGGTTAATTTTAGACAACTAATGAGGAAATACGTTACGGGCGTTTAGAGGAGAATTGCAGGTTTGCTAAACTCGATTATATGCGGTAGTTTAATGCACCTCGTCCCACCTTGCGTGTGTTCTGTGGAGATGGAGAGCATCACGGTGGTGGCTGAACAAGTTTAAATTTCTCCTGAAACAAGTCGGACGGTGGACTGAGTGTATGCCGAGTTGACGGTTGGAATTAATTCATTCTCAGAGGTCTGTCATCTTTCCCCATCAAGGTACGTAAATGAGGGCAGAGCTAAGGACGCCTTGAATTAGTTGTTTTCTGAATGGAGTTTGGCATTGCCTTTTCACAGCCCGAATATCGGTTTTCCAAAGACATTCAGTAAAAGTCTACGTGTGCAACATTTAAAAGACGACGACTGAGTAGATTAATGGTCTTTCTGCTTATTGCAACACTGTCCAAAAACGTCACGAGGTCAAAGTCAACTGCTGCACCTACTGTGATAAGAGTTCAGAGATAATTTCATACTGGTGCATCTGTGGTAGGACAATGGATTTCCGGGGATAGAGGTAAAGTGTGATCCGCTGGTGATCATCAAAAGCCAAACAAACGGCACTTGCAGCAACGCTGAGCCAGGCTTTTAGAGGTCACATTTGCAAAGCTTGAAACATCAGTAATGTACACACAATATTTTATTTTCATCCATGCCCCTTATATATACACCGCTGCCAGTTTAATAGGTACACCTAGCTAAAACTAATGCAGTCCTGTAACAAAGTATCCTTCATGAAGGTGGCAATGTTCAGTTTGTGTTCAAACTGTTTCAGAGAGGTGTTGATTCAGCTGTGTGATTATTGTGGAGCCTGCAGTTTGTGCAGCTGTTGAACGGCATTGTGTTGTACTAACAGTTGTTATTATTTTTATCATTATTTTGGAGTTACTATGGGGCAAAAATCATACATGGTAATGAGCCAATGTAGACACAGACATATCCTGTTAAACATTTTGTATAAATCTTCCAGTCAAACCCGTCACTGTTACATAATGTTACATTTTCATTCATTCATTACATCACTGAGGCTGCAATTAAAAATAAGTGTAATTGCAGCCTCAGTGAGAAGATGAAGAAAGCCTCACAGCATCAAACGCATCATCAGGTCTTGATTTCAGAACAAATAACAGATTTAACAGCCAATAATGAAGGTTAATTTACTACAGCTCTCCCAACCTGGCATTTATCATTTGTGTTTCTGTGACTAAGATAAGTATTTGATTTGTTCTGCTGTGTTTTACAGTCGTCTAACGCAGTGGGATGAGTTTTTAATGCAGAAAAGAAAGAAAGAACATGCCGACCAACAAATCTGTGTCTGACGCTCCCATCACTCAGTTTATCAACTGCAGAATACTAAAAGACCACAAACTGCAGAGGTACATCTCAGGCTTCACCAGTTTATACACAAGTTATGAGTTTAAAAAACCAAGCAGAGAGTTTGTGTGTGTGTGTGTCTGCAGAGAGGACCTATGGGTGCGTGAAGGGAGGATTTTAGATCCAGAGAAGCTGTTCTTTGATGAGCAGGGTTACGCCGACAAACGTGTGGACTGTGAAGGCAGCATCATTGCCCCGGGCTTTATAGATGTCCAGATCAATGGTACACACACTCACACACACACTCTGCATGCTGATACACTAAGTAGTTTGTCTACAGCTCATCTTTCACCATGATGTTGTGCTGCATTCAGGGTATTTCAGAAACTGATCCGCCTGGAGATAAAACAACAATAAGTCCATTGACAGATGATTAATCAGCGGCAACTTTGATGATTGATTTACACACAGTGCTGCAACTAACAATTATTTTTCAATTTTGATTGAAATATATTTATGATCGGTCAACTATTCTTTAAATCTACGAACTGTCAAAACAGTAAATAAAACAAGTTCTTAGAGTCCATGCTCTTCATGTCTTCCTTTGTTCAGTCAATGCTTCCAACTCAACATTCTTCAGCCAACTATGATATAAAACAGGAAATAAAGAGACTCTTCACTTGGAAGAAATGGGAGTCAGTAAATACTTGGCATTGTTTGAAAATTACTTAAAGAATTAATAAATTATCAGAATAAATAAATGATTTTATAATAAATAATTAATACATTTCTTTTAGTTTAATAAAAATTTCAGCTGCAAATTGTTTAGTAACATTTTAAGCAGAAATGCACATAATTCACTCGTTTCAGCTTCTAAAATACAAATATTCACCTTTTTGTCTCCTGTGATATGTTATGTACCAATATAGTGTCTAAATCCAATGTCGGTACCAGTAAACTGGTTTCTAATAGGCAGGGTTTCCATTTATAAATAGCTGAGGATGTACATGTACATAGGGCAAGGGGCTAGAAACATGTTGTCATGATACCTTACATACAAACATTCCCTAGTCAGAAGTAAAGCAGCTTACTCGGAACCTGTGAAATTGTTGTGTAGAGGTCAATCTATGTGTGGCACTCAACATGACATTTCCTAAATTACCATAGACACCTGTCAGCTATAGCCAGCTAGCTTGATGCATGGAACTGGAGCGAGAAATGGCAACTAAATCAGCCATATAAGTTCCACTTGACATCAGCCAGAAGCATCCTCAGAAAAGGCATGTTAGCATAAAAAAGTAACTTTAGGATGTCTGTGTGATATTTGTGCTGTAAGAACACAGACAACCCTTGTTCCAGATATTGAAGTAACAATGCCAGCATGCCTGTAAATCAGAATATACCAAATGCTTCATATACTGAACATCAGATGTGTTACATTAGTGCAAAAACTCATAGCACTGCAGTATAAACAGGCAAACGTTCATTCATAATAAACTTCAATATAACCATACGTGTCTTATCTGTATCTGTAATATTTATGTCTCTCAAAAATCATAAGCATAACAGCATAATGTGTTTGTATCCAACGTATCAGCAGGCATCAGGCTGTTATCCGCACTGACGCCCTAAATGCAATCCAGCAGATCATCAGTATTGCCTGTTAAATGAATCAAAGAGAATGTTTGGATTATCCAGGTCTAATATCAGATTTTTCACTTTGAGCCAAAAGGGAGACATTGAACATTTTCCACCTATTACTACTGTGTTTCATGCAGTTTATAAAACAAAAACAGCTTCTCCTGTTGATCATCTCCTCTTAAGCCCTCGGTCATTTTGTTTAGTTTTGTTTAACCCTAACATATGCAGACATCTCACAGAAATACTGAGTAAACTATATTTACTGGGGAGTAATGAGACTGATGCAACATATGGAAATACCTAACTTCCTCAGTGAGATTTCTTATACTATTATAGTTTCTGGTGAGTCGCCATGACGGTCACAGATATGTCCTCTCCCTCCAGGAGGATATGGCATCGACTTCTCTCAGGCTTCTGACGACATCAGCAGTGGAGTTTCTTTTGTGGCCAGAAAGATTCTGGAGCACGGTGTGACGTCCTTCTGTCCAACTCTGGTCACCTCTCCTCCGGCAGTCTACCACAAGGTAACATTACTCCCTCAGCTCTGTCATCAGGTTGGATATCGATGCTAACAGTCTCCTAGTGATCTTGACTTCAATGATCAAAACAGTGTTCTTTGTAGTTTAGCTTTTTTTTTTTAATAGGGATGTGCATGTGGATGAGACCTGTATTCCTGCCTGAAGCTGTGAACCTGATTTACAGGTGACCATTGTGCTGTTGTAATGGGCACACTAAGCACTGAAAGAGCCTAAAGACCTGCTTCCTGACTCAAAGTCTTGGACTTGATCTAAATTACCTAAAACCGCCCAGGTTTTGTGTAACTATAATATTTGTGAAATGAAACTGTTGGTCTCCTTCTAATTACAGAATCCCACCATAATCAAAATATGTGTTTCAGGTCCTCCCTCAGGTCAAAGTTCAAAATGGAGGACATCATGGAGCTGGAGTTCTTGGTAAGATGTTACTTTTGCAGTGGATGTGTACATCAGCTAACGTGTAGCTTTCTGACTTCTCTACTCTGTGAATCTCAGCTCCAAGTCCACTGGTTCTACTGTTGACATAAATCTTTATTAGAACTATAGATTCATTTCAAAAAGGCTGGACACTGTAAGCAGGAGGGAATGGTTAAAATAAACTAGTGTGTGTGTGTTGATGGTAACCAAGGAACATGTCAGTCAATGCAACAGCAGGAGTCACTGATGTGTTTTTAATGGTTTTTAGACACCACTTGAGTTCTATTGCACAGAGGAATGAGATGCATCACAATACTAGTTAGTAGGATACATTTACTGTTAGTTTTGGTGTTTTCCTGAGGCGTGTTGACAGTAACAAATAAATATATTGGCAGCCTTATCCTTTAAAATGTTTTACTATTTCCTGCTGCTGCATTATAGACTCTCATTGGGACTGACATTTGATTCACTTCCTGGCTTTGTTTTCTTCAGGTTTTCATCTGGAGGGTCCGTTCATCAGTGCGAAGAAGAAAGGTGCTCACCTGGAGCAGTATCTTCGTACCTTCCAGTCCGGGGGGATCGAGGACCTGATGGAGGCTTATGGCAGTCTGGACAATGTTGCCATGGTGACCCTGGCTCCTGAGCTGGCCAGCAGCCAGTTGGTGGTGAGGGAGCTTTGTCAGAGGGGCATCACTGTGTCATTAGGTGAGCAGCTTTTACTCAGCCACATCCGCAGTAATGCAAGAACGAGGCAGACCATGATTAGACTGATCTGACTTCTTGAAA
The DNA here is from genome assembly GCF_001952655.1 of Monopterus albus. NCBI lineage: Eukaryota > Metazoa > Chordata > Actinopteri > Synbranchiformes > Synbranchidae > Monopterus > Monopterus albus. Next base: position 260,061 of record NW_018128368.1, read on the forward strand.
GCTGATGCTAGTGTTTGTAGAGTGGGGCGGCTGTGGATGAGGAGGCAGAGTGGGTTGTCATCTAATTGCAGGTTACAATCTTTCAGATTTCAGTCCTGGTTGATTCATTGCTGCTACCTGTGGTTACCATGGAAACAGCAGGCTTGGTTTTTTTAAAGGGCCCATGACATGTTTTTCCTTGTTTTCTGACTTGTCTACAATGTTACAATGGTGAATTATCATCTTAGACATGACCTAAAGCTAAAAAAAATGACGTGCATGTACAGTATGTTCTAGTATTTCTATGCAGAAGCAACTGGATTTATACACACCTTGCAAACTCTCGCTCGTGAGACTTTTTTCTCAATGAAAATAAAGTATTACGTGATAGTTTAAGGATCTCCTTCAATGGGCATAAAATCCAGGCCGTTGTGTGTTCATGCGAGCTACCTAGATGTCCATTGGTGCCCCCACCATAGTGGCAAAATGTTACATTGCCTTGTTTATTATGTGTATTTTCAATAAAGCTTATGTAAAAAAAACAAAAAAAAACATGTACCAGTGCCATTGTAAAAACAAAATTTTTAGACTGCACCTGGCTATGTGGATATATTTTCCCCCCTGCTGCTGCACTGTGACCAGAGGATGTGGACAAAATTACAGGGCCTGAGGTTACTGCAAGTCTGGGAATGTTCCTGTACAGGGACCCCCTGTTTTACCTGACCAGGTCTAACCTACAAGCAGCCGGGCAGTGAAGCCCCCTGCTGCAGTGAATGATCAGCTCATGAACACTGGATTCCCCCAGAGCACAGTACCTGTTTGTTTTGACTGCTTGAGGCCAGTGTGTCTGCCACGTGTTGTGTCGCTGGTTAACAAGCGGATTAAAGAGCCATGATGTTATTGTTGGTGCCACACTACCTTTTTGAATTAATTTCACCACTTTGGGACTGTGGTCGTGTGGGGGAAGATGCAGTGACGACCGGTTGGATTTACTGACCTTGGAGCTACAGTACTTTAAAGGGGGTGATGTTTCCACTATTCGCTGGGACTTAACTGTAAGTTTAAAAAAAACACATAGCTTGTTTCTGTAATGTTAGAGAGAATTGTTGTAAGGCTGGAGAAGCTGTTTACCTATCTGTGGAGGAAGAAATTCAAATTAATTAATTAATGCTGTCACAGTTCGTTGTGCTGTCCACTTGCGACACAACACCAGCTGCAGGAGTTGTGCATGTTCATGAACTATCCTCTTGTTTTAAGGAAGAGGCTACTGGGAGTTATGAGGGGTGCCAAGCTAATCTAGAGGTACCCCAAATTAAACATTAAATAGTTGGAAACAAGCAAAATGAGCAGCCACGGGCTCTTTAAACTCTACTTCTTCTTGCTCCATTACTTTTTCACATATTTAAAACTGATCCACTGACAAAAATAAACAAAATGTGCATTGTCTTGTTGTCAGTGCGAACTTCTGGGACAAATACATTGTGTTTCCTGTGACTCCTTCACAATAAATGCTCCCTTGTGTGTTGTCAGTTGAAGTCTTTTAATGTGAAACAGCAGTACTAGGAAACATTGTGTTAACATGAATCTGATGCAGCTTTTAAAGACTGAGGCTGATATTAGTTATGTTAAATTACAACGTTAACACTGATAGACCTGAAGGAAATTTGAATCCAGTGCATAAGTGGCAGATTAAGCTTCTAACAGTGAAAATGATTAGAGAAATGAATGTAAATACATTGAACTGCTAATGTTGAAAAAATGATGACCACAGCTAGTATTAAAAATTGGAAATGAATTCACCAAAATCTAAGTGATTTTAATTCTAAATTAAGAACATTGTAATTTAGGCTTGGTAGGTCTTTTTTTTGTGTTAAAAGAGGAATCAGTGATACTGGAGAAGTTTGAACTCAGCAGCCAAAAACCCATCCCTTCAGTGCTCCTGAAGCAATGGAAAGATGTTGTGTCAGTTAGCAGACCATGAGGACATATTCACTGAATTTGACAAAAAGTGTACTGGATTAGATTCATTTACTGCACCTGAACTCGAACTCTATTAATCCTACTGCTTGTTACTGTTTCCTGTGATTGTAGGTCACTCAGTGGGCAACCTGTCCCAGGCTGAAGAGGCTGTTCAGAGTGGAGCTTCCTTCATCACTCATCTCTTTAATGCCATGCTGCCTGTGAGTTCCACCTCCTCCTTCATGAACTAAACTGATTTTAACATGAAGCAGTGTCTGCCTGTGACCTTGCCTCGTGGTCTCTGGATTTTTTTTCTCTTCCTGCCTTCTCACTTCGTGTGTCCTCTCTACGGATGCTGTCTAATAAATGCATAAATGCTAGGGAAATAATTTTTAAAACCTGTCGGGAGGAAACACTGAAGTTTACGAGTGAAGTTGTACTTTGTGTGTATCATTGTACTTGTACCACTCGCCTCCTCAGACCAATACATAAGGAGCACCACAAAATCCAGGCAAGGTCTGAGCTATTAACCAAGACATGCATGATTTCAAATCCAACTCCTGCTGTAAGCAAACCCTCAGTGCTTCAAGACAATCTTCTCTTAGACTTTTTGTTGTCACTCAGACGTAATATTTAATGGTATGCCTTATTGTCTTGGTAGTGTAATAAGTCATAACTGTCCCATTATGCCATTGTTTTTGTTGGGTCCAGTTCCACCATCGGGACCCTGGTATAGTGGGTCTGCTGACCAGTGATCAGGTTCCTGCAGGCAGGACAGTCTATTATGGCATGATAGCAGATGGGATCCACACCAACCCCGCTGCGCTACGCATCGCTCACCGAGCCCACCCTTCGGGTCAGTAATTGTTGCTCTCTTTCATTGGTTCTTTGCTTCTACCTTGGAGATACCTGTTTTAGTGACTGTAAAAATCAATGTTTGTTGTTTTCAGTACATATAAAGGTTAACCGAAATGCAATAACTGTTTCTAAAAATGGTACATAATTGTGATTCTAGGGACATATCCATTTCCTGTTGTTTAGGTGGAGTTGGCTTCAGGGTCAGTGTTTCCAGTCTTGTCCAGTGTATAACTGAATGTTTTCATCATGCATCTTCTCTTCAGGATGCCAGTGCAGGTCCATAAATATTAATTTTGTCTGTAGCTAGGCTGCGGTGGATTAATTACCCACTATGGACACATCGTTAGTTGTTCTGTTATGTGTACATTTGATGACTCCTTAAGGTGAACACATTTTATGGACCAGTAGACCCAACAAGCCATTATCAGTACATGTAACAGCTGGTATTTTCTTAGTTCAGCCTTTCTGCTTTCCTCAAGATGCTCAGGGAGGTCATAAAAATAGAACAGGCTGTCTTTTGTTGTTTCTCTCATTGTATCTTTCATGATAAAGCAGAATGCAATTTACTGCCTAGAAATAAATGTTCTCCTTAGCAGTCATCTGATGTTAAACATCCAGGACTCCTCTGCAGATATGTGAAATATGGAAAATGATTTATTTACATTTCTAAGGAACCTGAAAGTGACATTCAGTGGGCGTATCCCAAGTCTTTTTTTTTTTGAGTGCTGCTTACCCTTCCATCTTTGCTTGACCTGGAAGTCGTTCCAGTCAAGGGAGGCTCGAGGACATCTCAAGACTCTTAAATCTGCTCTGAGAAGCGAGGAACGAGGAGGCTGCTGGAGGAGCCAGGAGCAAGAGTACACAAGAGTGTCATTTGCAGAAGTCTTTTGTGGACCAATACCCCTTCAGATGAGGGATCAGGGATGTCTCATGTGTGTATAAACGTGTTTCCTCGCTTCCCCTTATTGCTACCCAATGTGTTGCATGTTTTCCTCCCATCTTACATGGGCGGGACTACGAAGGAAAGGACACAAGTGAGGGACTGTCTCAACAACTATAAGCTGGATTGACATGAAGTATGATTCAGACATTCAGGATCAGTTGCACTAAGGTTTCATGCAGTGTTATTTTGAGCAGGAGCTGATGTTTGGGTTGGATTCAACACATTCCACTGCATACCTGTCTGAATACAGCTCTGCAAAGACCTCATACTGTACATGTTTGTCTGGTTTTCAGGTTTGGTGTTGGTGACAGATGCAATCACAGCGATGGGTCTTCCACCTGGTCGTCACACTCTGGGGCAGCAGGTCATCGAGATCCAGGGTCTCCACGCTTATGTGGCAGGTCTCAGTGACTTTCCATTGATAAAATAAATGAAGTAATGACACACTTGTAGAGCAGCATACAGAATGTGTAGCTGAACACTGAAATGGTAGACCTGCAAAATGACAAGTCTGAAAGTTACATTATATTCCCTCCACCAGTCTGTTTCAGGCCTTATTGATAAAACTTTGAGTTTTGATTCAAATATCTGTATGTTGAACTCTATTATAATTTCACTCTTGCTGTCTCTTAGGCACTAAGACCCTCAGTGGCAGCATAGCCACAATGGATATGTGTGTACGCCACTTCAAACAGGCTTCAGGTAAGTGTGTGCAATTTGGCTTCTTGTTCACATCACAATGGATCAACATGTAACTTCTACCAAGTTAAGGGAAGATTAATGGCAACAGGAGGATCAGTACATCATATAAAAACACGTGGTGCCAAGACTCACACCAGCTACTCTGTCTTTAATGCAAACAAAAATACACCAATTTAAAAAATGTTGTAGAAATTCTCCTGTAAAGTGGGGTTTTAATTTTTATGCTTTTCTATTCTTTCTGTTTTGTTTCAGGACACAGCTCTGTCAATGATGTGTAATTGTAAAAACACAGCTATGGATAATTAATGAGAAATTCCAGATTATAATTTTCTGATGTTATTCTTCTCATATCTGTGAGATTTTATGGTAAAGTTATATGTTTAACATCTGAGTGGTCATATGGACTCTGATCATCTTTATGCTGCTGACCTGAAGTTATTACTGCTTCAAGGTGCAGCCATATTTGCATGTTATTTGAGGGTTTTGGAGACTTGTTACTGGACAGTCAGTTGATTTTCTGCTCTTGATGTTCCATATATTGAACACTGCTTGGCAACTTTATTTGGGGATGGAGGTCTGCATGTCTGTGTGTGCATGTGTTAACAGGCTGCAGTGTAGAAGAGGCTCTGGAAGCTGCCTCACTTCATCCAGCTCAACTTCTGGGTATCGGTCACAAGAAGGGAACCTTGGACTATGGCTCAGACGCAGGTCAGGATTTATTGCATCAGCAGAGCGAAAAGAATCAACATGTCTGCAGTGTCTAGATAGCGACTGCTGTTAGACATTAAATCAGTTCATCTTGTGTGTGTTTGATATCCCTTTAATCCACACACATCTTTTACAGACCTGGTTTTACTCAGTGATGCCCTTAACGTCAAAGCCACCTATATTTCTGGAGAGGAGGTTTGGAGAAAAGAGCCATAGAAGAGGAAGAAACCTGCTGATGGAGACTGGCCTGACAGCTGGCACCCTCTGCGCCTTCAGGGGACGCAGCATCCCACAGGATCGTCTGTTCAATATTTTGATTCATCAGAACACACAGTGACATCTTCAGTTTTTCTACATTGCCTTTCTCTATTTGAAAGTATTAGGTTTAAGTATTTCAAACCATGCTGGCGTTGTGATGCCACAGTGGCAGTCAGTCTTCAGTCCAGAGTGAAATAAAGACTGATGGATGCTTTACTTGTTCCCCCGAGGGTAAATTCTTATGACTTTTTTTGACCTCTTCTTTTAGTGCCACCAACAAGTCGGCAGCTTCCATTTGTTAAATGCTTCAAGAAAATGAATTCCCATTAGCCTCAGTTGTATTTTCAAAAGCATTCAACTTATGTGTGTAGTTTGTGCGCTCTGATGTTGACATGGCATCAGTCTGTGTCAGAGGCAGGTCTGATGTTGATTTAGAAAGTCCTGTACTGCAATCTTAACTTGGGTTTAGATCTCCTAAAAGGCCACTGTACAGGGGATAAACCCCTATGATTGAGGATACATGACCTTTCCCCAAAGACAAAATGTACAATAGCAGAGATATGGCCACACAATTCATCTATCTGAAGTATTGCGTTTTGGTGTGTAGTGAGCATTACAGCCTCACAGTGCTGTTAGTGTGCCTATAGACTGTGTCTTGTTTGACTGACTTCACTGACAGAGCATATTCATTTTCTGTATTTTTAAATCCAGTATTGACAATCAGCTCCAAATCTGACTCTTACCTGAATATTGCTATATTTTAAGATTTATTCTTGGTGTCCCCGTTGCACAAGTGACAGGACATATGAGGGTTTTTATCATTGATTATTTTATTTACCTAATTTTAGATGTTTTACATTTTATTTTAATCATGTTACATGGATGTGATATAAAGGGAAACATTTCGCAATTAAAATAGATTGAAATAAATCAGCTGTCACTGATTCGCACTGTAACATGGTGGTTCCTCTCCTCAGGAATAACTGTAGCTATATTATGAAGTTTAGATGGATTTCTGTTGTTAACTTGGAAGAGGACTGCAGAGCTGTTTACTCTACTGCTACGGTGTTTTGAAGACGACACTTGAATTCTTCTTTTGTAACCGGGGAGGTCGATATGTCCTGACTGCTGCATGCTCCCCGTGTCCTCTCTTGAAAATGTCCCTGGATTAAAAAAGTGGCCAGAAGAGGAAATGTGTTAATGTGGACACAATAATATGGAAGCTATGGGGAAATTACTTCAAAATAAAAGAGCAACACATCCCTGAATACAGAAGTGAATGGTGTGGAGTGAGATTTTAGGTGGACATCAGAACATTTTTTTTGGGTGAACAGTCTGAAATAATGATTATATAATAATAGGCTAATATTCAAGATATTGGATTCATTCATGCAGGCATTCATGAAACTAGGTCTATGTTTTTGGAGGATATTAGCCTAAATATGTTCCCAGATTGTAACAGACATGTGGTTTGTAGTTGATTGCTTTACACAGAAATCAAACTGTATATGTATGTAGTAAAAGAACAAGGTGTTTGATTCATGGCAGTTTGTATAACAAAAAGTTGCAACTTGCATTGGTTACTAGGGCTTTTATTTTGAATAGTTTGACAGGAAGTGTTCTCTATCCCCTGTGACTTGACAGTGATGGTCAGAGGAGACCAGTGGTGAGTGTGCTCATTGCTGCTTAAATGAACGAGGATGCCGGGAGATCTCGGGCAGCTGGCAGGAGCATTCAGCACATCGTGTCCTCTCTGCAGTCCGGTAAGTGCAGCTCTTCACAGTGCCGCTGTTTGCATTCACATCCTCACGCTGTTCTGCAGTTTCTCAGTCAGCTACCAGCTGTACTGCAGGTGCACCAGGTAACTTCAGTTTCAGCAAGGGAGCATCTGCATTGAGGAATTCAGTTGGGTGCATACCTCTCTGATTGCAAACCACAGAACAAGTATGGATTCAGTTTTAATTCTTGACATTTAAAGTGTAATGTATTGATTGTTATCTTTTCATTCAGTGATAAATAAAGGACACAACCAGACAAAAAAGGAGACAAATGCTATGAGATGTGATACTGATTTCATATAAGTAGAGCATTTTGGCATAGATCAGAGAACATATATCTTCTTATCAGTGTGTCCTTATCCAGAGTGTTTGGAGCTGGAGCTCCTGATGCTATCACAGAGATCTGAAGTCCTTGTTCAAGGACAAAACTGTGGAGAGAGCAGGAAGGGGGCTGAAGCAACCAGATGCCAAAATATAACATGTATGACATCTGTCTGATCCAAGTCACCCACTAATGTAGCTTTGATAGTTTGTTTTTTCCTTCCTTGCAGGGCTGATGCTACTTTGTCCCTGTCAGTATACATTTTTTGTTGTAGTTGGTCAAAGTGGAGCTAATCCGATTAGCTTTTTCTACTGCCTATAACAATGCATAATTTCTAGAAGTGTGTGTAAATGTCAAATAGATGTATGTTTGTAAAGCAGTTAATATCAGTAATGCAGTGCAGTAACAAGCACAGTATTTTCTAAAGCAGCATAAAATGAAAATATTAAAGTGGTAAGTACCTTAAAATTGTACTCAAATACAGTACTTTAAATGTACTATACTTTGTTAGTTTCAACTAGTACTCATGATTATTTATGTGAAAATACATTACTTTTTTGCCATTTTATAGAGCAGTGTATGCCAAAGTGCAGGCAAGAGGTCATAATGTAGCCTATGTGAATTTTAATTTTGCCCTGCATTTTCCATAGGGGCACATTCACATGGAATTGTTTTGTTTTTGAAATTAAAGATATATAGACAAATACTCAGTCTTGTGTGTTGATCAAAGTTGTGTTTAAAGCTTTGGGTGGGCTGCAAAAAGTTTTCTGATTTCAAATTGGGTTGTAGCATTCTTAAGTTTAGCGATGTCTGTTATACAGTATATGAAAAGCTGAAGACTTTGTAGACTCAAGAATGGCTCAACAGCTGCAAAAATAGTGTGGAGTTTTAATAAAAGGCTTGTACTTCTTACGTGGCTTGCTCATAAAACAATTGTTAAAGCGACCAGTTTGCTTCATCAACAAACCGTGTAACCAATAAATTCCACATACTGCTGCTGCACCACAGTATGTGTGTGTGACTGAAGTCTGGTCATGGTACATGTTTTTCTTCTGCAGCACCGGCTGTTGTTTGTTGAGTTCATCACAAAATTGACTGTGTTTTTGGATAAATTCATTTTATTTTCTTATTCTTATCATTTTTCATAAAATACAATAAAACTTTTGTTTACAGTGCACATTCTAGATGCTACAGTGGTTGTTTATAGAAAGTCCATGCCCATTTGTGGAATGTGCATCATGTGCATCCTTCCAATAGTAATATGAATAATTGTCATTAAAACCCACCCTGCCTCCTCCTCCTACGTCAGGGCCCTTCCACCTGAGTCAGCAGCACCATGGGAAGTTCCTCCTCCTCCCTTGTTGAGGAGGCTGAGGGTGACGATACACCCCGGGGTGCAGCTCTGCCCCCCTCTCCCATCGTGGGATGTCTGAGGAGCAGCCAGAGCACCTTCATCCCTCGGCAGCTCCCCAGACCCAGCAGGCACAGAGAACGCAGGTAGGAGATGAGCACAGGCTGTGAACGGTGGGGGTAAACATGTCAACCAAACACTGAAAAGGTTGTCAGTGACAAGTAGTGTAGTGTTATAAACAGAACATGTTCCAGAGGAGTAAGAAACTCAGTTTAGTGTACCATGATGGTCCTGTAGAGCAAGAATGGTTGAACATTTCAGGGTTTACCAGAGGAAACTGTTTAACATTAGCAGTAAATGTTTGTTTTTTCTTCCAGACATGCACAACTCAATACTGCACAGACAGGTGTATTGGAGATAAAGTAATAGTCCTGTACACAGCCAGCATTTATGCTGAAGGTATTTAGTAACTACGTTCCAGTCAAGTGACCTTACTCAGCCATTTCACAAAGTGCTGCTCTGGTTCAGTTCTTCAAAGTGAATGTGTGATGTGATCCATCAATCAGTCACACCAGTTTCATGTGTAAATTCAGAGCTTCACCAGCAGCTCAGTTCCCACTCTATCTGACCTTCCCATTAAAGCATACTTCATTGCCTTCACTTGGGACAACAGCCCAGTCACCTTTTCTCTGCATTTTCCACAGCACCATGGTCCCAGACTCTGAGGTTCAGACACTCATTCTAACTGCTACACACCTGACAGAGCACCTGGACGGTCATGCTCCATTTAAACCTGTGTAACTACATTATCAGCAAAAACCAGAGATGTAATCCTGAGGTTAGCAAACAGTGCATTCTCCACCCCTCAGCTGAGACTCTGTCCATGGCAGTCGCACAGAGAATTGGCAGTGCATTGACACAGCCGAGTGCTGGACAGAAATATGTCTCAATAATAGTGACAAATGTCTTTTGAGAACTATCCGTGTTCCAGTAGTTCAGTAGAGAGGGTGGTCTGTTGTCAGATTTACTGTACCCGGATAAGTCATAAAAAGAGCCCACTGGAGCAGAACCTGGAGTCATCCTTCTGATTTGAGTTGTAAAACAAACCGACACAGTTCCTACCAAATGTGACCCGGCAGCAGACAACATAAATACAAGCCCAACAGAGGTCGTCTTCCCTGAGACAGTTGTTTGTTTCTTCACTGTCTGTGTAAAACTAATTGATTATGATGATATGGTTTATTAACATTTTAGGCCACACATTGCACCTTTAGTGTGATGCCTGATGGAGGAGATATTTAATTTATATTCCACTCTTGTGTGGACTTCCTCAGCTCGAGTGTGCCGTCATAAATTTTTCATAAATTGGTTGATAATAAGGTAAACTCCAGCCTTCCCAAGTTTTTTTTTCTCAAATCTACACTTATTAATTATTACTGCATCTCTCTGTATTCTGTTGTCTATAGTGCAAGTCTTCTTTGCTGCCACAATGTCCTGGCCTTCATCAGACTTAGTGCCAGCCAGGAGTCAAGTTACCCACTGACAGGAAATGTAATGCTACTGGGGAAATCCCTGATGATCAGACTGTAGACGATGGTCTGGAGATGCACATATGAGCATTGTAAAGAGAAATGCACTATGTTTGATGGATAAAGATCAGAATAGCTTTTGTAAATGATAAAATAGAAAACAGTGGACTAGCATTGATGTCTGACAAATAGAAGAATGCCGATGAAGTTGCTTAAACCAGGAGATTTAAAGTATTTTTTTTTTAAATCTAAAAATCAACAGTTCTAGTGATTTAGTAATGTTGTTTCTCTGTTGTTTCCAGATGTTGCTAATTAATTCACAGCAGCATAAAATTCCCATTTACAACTTCTCAGCATCACCAGGTTCAGGATGAAATACCACTTGAGAACAGTAGCAAAATATGTCTCCAGAATTAACTTCCACCACTGGATTATCATTTACCCTTTAGTCAAAGACTGGTGCTAGTAAAAAAGGAACATACTGTACACTACCAGTCAAAAGTTTGGGATAGTGACACAAAACTGTCCATAATGTGTGGACAGCATAGTAAAGGTAATGAAGGTAGAATTTGTATAAACCACCTGAGTACATAGTAGTGTTTCTGCTTCATTAATCTCCAGTAGTGCTTCGGTGTGGTGGCTGAGCGCTGCATCACAGCAGCACCTGCATCTTAGAGTTTGCACTCCAGTAACTGTCAGGCTGTAAGTTTCGGGCTTGAAGCCAAGCTACTTAGAGCACAGTTAGAAAACGTGAGCCAGGCCCCACACAGATGTCCCAGTGGCTCCTGCAGTCTGAATTTCTCCCTGGATGTGACGGCACACTTAGTCCTTTACAGTGCTTTACCAGCTGGGGCCTCTGAACACATTGAGGACCATATATTTTATGTAATATGGTTTTTGACCCTAATTTCAGTGTATTACAATGAACTAAACACTCTGCACAAGATGTGAGATGATCAGACTGTGGTAGAACAGCTGAGAGAGAACATCAGGAAGATAGGAAATCATCACTCTCAGTGAGGGACCATTTAAAGAGTCGTTTGTGGTGCAGCTTCTTGTATCATTTCCACATTCATGCATTTAAAATTGCTCCGCCAAGCTATAAAAATGCAAGGACTGGTAATGCGCCCATTATTATTTGGACTTTTCCCTCTTCTTTTCAAGCTTCATATCAGTCTCTGGGGATTTTACAAACCAGAGTTCTACTGAAAATGGTGCTCAGTACCTTTAAAATAAGAAATGACAGTACATTAGAGAAAATACTTTTTAAAGCTATACATTGCAAATCTTAGATTGTATGTGAATTGTGCAAATGTTAGTGTGAAATAAATCCAGAGGTTCAACTCCAGCAGCTATGATGTGTTAATATGTAAGAAATGAGTACCAATAACATGTAGGCTACTTGTGTTGTATATGTAATTTTGTTCAGAACAAAATGGCTTCTACAGTCCACAGTCAGTGTTTAGTGTGACCTCCTTTTGCACTTAGCACAGCATTAATTCTTTCGAGGAGACTGTCCTGAAGTCTTGAAACCATGACAGACCCTCCACCATGTTTTACTGAAGGATGCAGGCACTCACTCTTCCACCTTTCTCCAGCTCTTCTTCTCGCATACTATCGATGTTTGGACCCAACATTTCACTCCAACATTTGCGAGCTTTGCATATCTTTTGTCCCCGTCCCCCTTCTACAAAAGTGTTTTCTTGGCTGATGTCCTTCCACGAAGGCGGTTCCTGATCAAGTTTCTTCGGACTGTGGAAGGAACAACTTGGCATCCAGATGAAGCTGCCAGATGTTGAGCCATGTCCTTGCTGGATTTCCTCTGTCAAAGAAGAAACTGAGAAATTTCTCATCAGGTTTTGACAGTTTTCTTGGCCACTATTTTTGTCCTCAACCTCTCCATATTCTTCAGATTTCTTTACATCTTGAACACCACATCTTAAGTATCCAGTTTGTTTGCTGATTATTTTTGATATTGCTGTATTTTTTAATACTGTGTACATATTTTCTATATTTTCTAGTTGTATTCTGATAAAGAGACTAGGAAATAAACATATATAGTCACCATAAACAACAAATCTAATGGTGGCCTATGACTTTTGCACAGTACTGTATAGGCTATATGGAAAGAATAGCATGACATAGTATATAATGTAAAATATCAAATCCATGGTATGATGAAGTATTTACTGTATTTTCTCTCCAGTTTCTCATCTGGTTCGATGCCCATACAGCGGAGCCAGTGGGCCTGTGGCTGCTGTACTTTCTTGAACGCACCCAGTGCCCCCCGCTGCTCCATCTGTGAAGCCCCTCGGGAAAGACCCGACACCCGCTGGATGTGGTATGGGACCGGCGGGGAGGATTTTCATTGGTCCTGCCCACGCTGTACGCTGGCTAACTCCCCTGACAGTCTGGCCTGCTCTCTGTGCGGTTATGCTGAATCAATGGACCGCCCCCAGGACAGATCTGCAGACCAGCCCCGACCTCAGCGCTCCAGCAGCTGCTCTGGTCCCCTGAGGCCGCCATCAACTGAGCCATGTAGGCAGAAAAACAAAAAACAGCCAGAAGATGCAGATACACACAGCCTGGCTTGGGATTGTTTGAGGTGCACTCTGCAGAACACACCCGCCTCCATGTCCTGCTCTGCTTGTGGCGGACCACGCAAACTGTCTCTGCCCCAAATCCCTGCTGAGGCCCTGCTTGTGCCTGAGGGCTGTGATCACACAGCAGCACAGCAACCAGAACCTGCAGCGGGGGCGCGTTCACTTTCCATATCAACCAGAGGAGAGTTTTTTCCTGTGGAAGCTTCATATCTGAACACAGACTCCTCAGCGCTCAGTGTGCCCAATAGCACAGTCCCCTGTATTCGCAGAGAAGTGCCACCTCCAGAAGTCAGTCAGACACACATCAGTCCTTCTCCTTCAGCACTTGCTGTGTCACATCTGTCTGCACAACCGGAGCTCCTGCCAGGCAGACGCCTTAGCACCCTTAAAGAAGAAGTGTCACCGCTGTCACCTGCATCAGATGCCTTTGTATCATTTCCTCCTGCTGTCGTCCTCGTTAACAGGACAGGGGAGTGGTCATGTCCAGCGTGCACTCTCATTAACAAGAGCCAAGCCAAACACTGCCTGGCCTGCCACACTCCTCAGCAACACGCCACACAACCTAAACCAGTGGCGTCCCCGAAGAAGATGGAGAGCACGCTGGTGGAGGTGCTGCGACAGAGTGATGAAGGGGAAGCCAAGGCATTGTGGGAGAACATTGTGAGCTTCTGCAGAGAGGTTTGTATGTGGTTCAGATACACAATGAGATCAGCTTTCCCAAATGAAATGGGTTTTATGTATTCTAAGCTACTCCCAGCAAATACCAGTACACCAACTGCGACTCCAGGTTTGACTGTTTGGGGGTTTCCATAAGGGACGAGGGACCTTTTCTCAAAAAAGCTTATTTAATACGTTATAATGAAATTGGTCATTGTGCTTTATCCCTATATTATTTCCTTGTGCTGTTACTTTATATTAACATTGTATTTTCATCTTCACTGCAAATAGTATTGTCCTTTACTGCACTGCCTTTGACCATTGTTCATTTATATAACAGTATTAACTGTAAATAAAATGATCAATTTTGACCTACAAAATATGCAGAATAGATGGGAGTGCTGTTTTCAGCTGTGAGTAGTAGTGGAAGTCATGGCATCAATAAACTGGAGTGGCCTGTGTGTTGTTTAAGAAGAAAAAACCTGGGGATAAAGTGCAGTTGCTTATTTTTTGTGAACTTGTGGTAATAACTGGCAATACATAATAATTAGACGAGCCTATCAGTTTCTCTCTTCACTCATCTGAAGTTTGACAGCTGGGCAGATTAGAGAGAGTTAAAAAATGTCCTGAAGTCTAAAGCATTTCTGTTTCTGCAATGAGGTACAAGTTGTTTATGTGATTTGATTCTTCTTTCTAAACCATTGTTTCAGAATGCAGTGACCTTTGTGGATGACAGTTTCCCTCCTGGTGCGAAGTCTGTGGGCTTCCCGGTGGACGACAGCGTCCAGCATCGAGTCAAAAAGTGGCTTCGACCCCAAGAAATCAGCTGCTGCACCTTCAGAGACCGTGGGCTAAAGTGGTCTGTTTTCCGCACAATTCGCCCAACAGACATCCTGCAAGGACTTCTGGGTAACTGCTGGTGAGCTGACTCCAAAAAAAACTGTTCAGCAAAACAGAGCACAGCCTAGACAGTCACCCACTGAGAGACTCTGCTCAGCCAGTTTTAATGGAGATACTTCTCATAAAAAACAGGGGAAGTAAATTACTCTAAGGCTTGTGATGCTGTATATGTTGTATCAGTACAATGTTGTGTTTCTGTACTGTGTAACACTGAAGCTGCTGTTAAAATGAAATTACAGCATGGTCCGTTCAGAGAGTGGTAGCTGTGTTCCTATAAACCTCATGAAGGATCCCGTGCTGCTGAATGTGTTGGAAAACAGGTTCCTGAGTGCCTTGGCTGTTCTGGCTGAACGTCCCGAGCTGGTGGAGAAAGTGATGGTGACCCGCTCGCTGTGTGCAGAAGGAGCCTATCAGGTGCGTCTCTGCAAAGACGGCTCCTGGACCACAGTGCTCGTGGATGACATGTTGCCGTGTGACGAGACCGGCCATCTGCTCTTCTCTCAGGTGAAACACATAAACCAAACCAGTGTTTTTTATGTGACACCCCTCCACTCTTTCAGATTACATTGCACTTCTCAGGAGTGTGTAAAATAATTTAAACTAGCTCCACCTTCCTCTTTGATGCATTAGTTGTAATAACTCGGTAATATAGTATAGCATTTACACATTTCAGTACACAGTGTTTACTTGTAAAGGACTGGTTTTATATTGCAGTGTTGTTACTTCCTCCATCACTTATCAACATATACCCCCTGTTTGACAGTTAGCTTCCACTCTCCACAAAAAGTCGTAACCCACGTTTCTTTGTTCAGAGTGGTCTCAGACTGTGCCGAGGCCTCTGTTTACACTGACAAGTCTTTCTGGGCTTGTTTACCAGACCTTGTGTCATGTTACTTTATGGCAACTGGCAACTGTGTGTCAACAGGATTTTAATACAGTGATGTCAATGTTTGTTGCTTATTTCTTCCAAATATACATATAACTAGAATTACTGCTACAGTTGTATACCTCTGCCAACCAGTCAACTTCACAGGTATGGGACAAAAGTAACGCCACTGACTTTTGATGTTTGACCACCAAATGCCAATCGTTTCATCCTTGAGTCTAAGTGGAAATTTGTGTCAAATTTGAAAAAAATCGCTCAAGGTGTTCCTGAGATGTCACATTCACAAGACTGGGATGAACACAAGGCTGTCTAAAGATTTTAATGCAGGGAAATGTTTGTAGTAAGGAAATAAATACTTACAAACTTTTGGCCTTAAATGCCAACCATTCAGTTCTCACAATGTGTGTTTGAGCCTTTCCATATATTTTTTCAGCTGCCTTAGAGAAGAGGGTTCTTCATGATAGCCGCTAGCACAACTTTAACAAGTTATTTGTCCTCTTGATGGAGGTTTTCCTGAGTTACAGAGTAGTTGCCTAAATTTAGCTCAGTGTCTTTTGGGGGTTTCATAACCTGCTCTCACTTTTCAGCACTACCCATACATCATCCCAAAATATTTTCTTGTCTGACAGAGTGATGTGGTTCTTCTCTCTTAGGAGTGATGAGAATTTTGACTGCATATTCTCAACAACATTCCTACCAGAGGGTCAAAATAATGTTTTTATGCTGTTCTTTAAAAATATGGCACCAATGATCTTTGGATATTTTCATCTTGCTTTCTGTTCCTCTTAAATCTCTTATTAATATGTGAGGCTAAGATGCCTCTGCCCCTCACCAGATATGATTTTTCAGCTGTGGTACAGAAGATAATTACTTAACTATAAGAAATCTTCATCCTTTTTTCTCTCTCTCCCTCTCCAGGCCCAGCGGAAGCAGCTTTGGGTAGCTCTGATAGAAAAAGCCCTGGCCAAGCTCCATGGTTCCTACTTTGCTCTGCAGGCAGGCCGCGCTATTGAGGGCCTGTCCACGCTGACCGGAGCCCCCTGCGAATCGCTGGCCCTGCAAGTCAGTGCCACCAACCCCAAGGAGGAGCCCATCGACACAGACCTCATCTGGGCCAAAATGCTGAGCTCCAAAGAAGCAGGGTAAAGGGGTGTGTTAAAACAGTGGGTGCTCATATTATTACATGAATCCTAACTGTGTTTTGTGCTGCTAGTTTTCTGATGGGAGCGTCTTGTGGAGGAGGTAACATGAAGGTAGATGACATGGAGTACGAGTCTCTGGGTCTACGTCCACGACATGCCTACTCTGTCCTCGATGTGCAGGATGTTGACAGTCACAGGTGAGGATACAAGGCACTTTCCCTGGCTTATATTTTTGCTTGAGAAGAATATCCATCTTTTCCTTGGCAATGCACGTTTACTTGAATGGTCACCATCATGAAGTAGGTGGAAATGTTTGTACACCTTGAGTCTCTTTAGGCTGATTTTTATGATGCATATAATGCATTTGCTGTCTGCTCCAGATTACTGCAGCTGAGGAACCCATGGGGTCGGTTTTCCTGGACTGGACCCTGGGCTGACGACTGGCCAAACTGGCCTCCACACCTGAAGAGGGAACTGTGCGCCCAGCGAGCTGACGATGGCCTGTTCTGGATTGACTTCTGGGATTTCATCAGGTAGATCAGGAAGACTGTTGGAAGCTTCACCTTTTTTGGTTGGATGTCTTCTCTAAAATGCTGTTTGATGTTTCAAGAGCCAGAACCTACAAACAGAACATTAAGTGGAAAATGAAATGTTAAAAGTTTCAGCCAGTCTTTTGAATAGATGAGACAACAGGTAAAAGATTTTGAACACAGAGCAGTTTTCATCAGATAATAACATGCATTTATAATAAATAATTTTAAAAGCACAGTGATGATAGAATTTATTGGATTTTCCTGCACCTGTTACAAACCATCTTGTGTAATTTTGCATTGTCTCAAACGCTGCCCCTATTAATGAGTTTATTTACTGATGAGGAGGCAGATATTTTCTCACCTATCACTCCAGAAATTAACAACTTAGTCTGAATGGGACTTTTGTGATATACTGTATTTGGAAGACAAAAATGTATTCAGTAAAAGGCACAGTAAAGTGCTATGCTGTGTAGGTGTGGTCATATGTTCAGACATGTCTGTGAGTGTGTCTGATCCTGCCAGGTACTTTGATTCAGTGGATATCTGTAAGATTCATTCAGACTGGCAGGAGGTTCGGGTCCCAGGTGTTTTTCCTCAAGGGGCTGGCATCCCACTGACGGTGGCTTCGATCACGGTGCTGGAGAGAACAGCTGTGGAACTGGCTTTATTCCAGCAGGGCAGCAGGTAGAGTGACACTCCCAGTCCAACCTGTGGATCCTTCAACATAACTTTTTATCTTACTAATGCTGAGCAATCAGCATGTTGTATTACTGTTGAGGGATATAAAGGTGTTTCATAGGCCTACATTTGAGGTGCACCTCCTCAGAACTGTGGCTATACATCAGAGTTTTGCTGTGTCCAGCACAGTAGAAATACCATGTGGGGTTAACATGACCTGAGCACACAGTTTTTCCAGGTACTTGTCAAATATGTTGGTCCCACATCTTGTAGAAGTT
>NW_018128368.1:278267-295388 GCF_001952655.1 Monopterus albus
GTCTTATATTCCACTAAATCAAAGAATTTTAACAATTTAGACTGTATGAAAACTACATTTGTGTGATCCCTATACCCCATCTTGTGTACAACTCTTATCGCTCTCTTCTGTAATATGTACAATGGTTGAAGTGAACTCCTGTATGTATTTCCCCAGTTTTCAACGCCATACTCCAAATATGGCAAAATCAATGAAGAATACAAAATGCGCAAGTTGCCACAGTTCTTCAGTGGATTTAGTCCAGAAAGTAATTTATAAAGAGTTGTGTTCTATCAGCTTCTTTCTGGATACGCAAGGCAACAAAAGAATGAGCTTGTATCATTTATAGACTAAAATTCTACATCCTAATATTTACCCTGTCTCCTGTGTGTCTTCAGACGATGGGACACAGCAGAGAGCCACCTGTTGGATTTGTGCGTGCTGGTCTTTCGGGTGGCCTACGACAGCGCCGGGGCTCTGACGCTGGGTCGTCTGCTGGCTCACAGCCGGCGCTCGGTGAGGAGGTTTGTGGGCTGTGATGTCATGCTGGAGCCAGGCGAGTACGCTGTGCTCTGCTGCGCTTTTAACCACTGGCGCAGCACCACACAGGGGACAGGTAGGTAACAAGTAACTAACAGCAGGCTCTTTTTCAATGATGAGGCTGGATTTTTTTTTTAAAGTTTTTTAAATTCAAAACAGATTTGAAAAATATACACAGTAAAACTTCACACCAAACTTTACCACTCATCGCTCAATATGTGAATTCTTTAGGAAAAAAACTGTAAAAAAATAAAGTTGCACATAAAGTAAAAATAATAATGAAAGAAATACTGTATATCTGTGAAATGCCTAGAGCTGACATATATTTAATATTGAATGTTATCTCTTAATCTGTTTCTAAGCCACTGTTGTGTGTTTTCAGCGAACTGTGGCAGATCAGAGGCTCCAGGTTACATGCTGGCCATCTACAGCTCCAGGCTGGTGATGGTGGAGCAAGTACCAGCCTCCTACACAACCATCGCCGACGCCATCATTCAGCTGACAGAAACCAAAGGAGAGAGACATGAGGTGATGCTGCATCCATTCAGTCTGGGTTTTAATGTGACCAAGTCATAAATCTACATTTTATCCACACTGTATATGATACTCAGATATCAGCACTTCAGACTGTTTACAGTAAACTGACAACATATGTTCTTAGAAATGGATCAGCTTACATTTGCACCCCAGTACTCAGCCTTTTATTTTACAATTTTGCTGGCAAGCACACAAAACCAATGGTAACAGCACAATGAACGTGTCTACAGGACATGAAATCAGCGACTTTTCCTGTTTTGACCTCTGTACTGAACATAAGATTTCAAAGGTGAGCACTGAGCTGCTGTGTGTGTGTGTGTGTGTGTGTGTGTGTGTGTATTTGTGTGTGTGTCAGGGTCGGGAGGGGATGACATGTTACTACCTGACACACGGCTGGGCGGGGCTCATCGTCATGGTGGAAAACAGACACCCCAGACACCACCTGCACGTGTCCTGTGACTGCAGCGACAGCTTCAATGTGGTGTCAACACGCTGCAGCCTCAAAACCATCGACAGCATCCCGCCTCTGCACAGGTTCACTGCAGCACACGACACTGCTGAAAACAACTGCTCATTAATAAATTAGTTTGAGATAAAATTACTGACAGCAAACTATTATTTAAGAAACAGTTGATGTTTACATTGTTTCAAATAAAACCTTAACAGAAACCAGCAGTTTGACATCTGGATCTGTATCAGCCGAGGAATGAATGAGGTTTTGTTTCTTCTCTCCCAGACAAGTGCTTGTGGTTTTGTCTCAGCTGGAGGGAAATGCTGGATTCTCCATTACACACAGACTGGCTCACCGTAAGACCATCCAGGCTTCTCTGGGGAACTGGAGCCCCTCAAAGGCAACACACAGTCCTGCTTTGAGCCCAGAGACTGCAGGCCTGCATCAGCCTCGACCCCTCTGACTGCCTGACTGGGAGCTGCACAACCATTTGGGGAAACTGGGAGGGACCAGGTGACAAATCTGTTTTGTTCACTAGAACTGGGATCAGGACATCTGAACAGGGAGAACCATTCTCTGAAGGAACAGTTCGACATTTTGGGACTTATGCCTGTTAATGGAAAACAAGTTTATTTCCCAAAAATGTTGGACTTTTTACAAGAGAGCATCATATTTAGTGAACAGATAGACAAGTGACTGATTGCTGTTTCAATTATAAAAATGCCGTGACCCCGTTCAGGGACTAAGCGGTAGAAAATGAATGAATGAATGAATGAATTATAAAAATGTTTTTCACAACCCAAGCCAATCAGAACCAGGAATAATCTCACTTGTTGAATAAAACATTAAAGAACAAGAAGGAGAGAAAGACAACCATGCAGTAACAGTTATGGCCCTTTAAGTTGACAAGTGAACAGGCCTGCCTCCCAAGTAATGTCTAATCCAATCCAGCAGCTGCACATCTCTTCACAAAGACAGAAAAGTGTTTTAGCAAACACATGATGCACTTTATAGATTACATGTCAGATCACTGGATGGTCTTCAGGTACAAACTGTCTCAATTGCACTGGTAGTTAAACAGAAGTTATTAGTTGTGTCTGGAATTTCTAGGTAAAGGTAAAAAAAAAAGGCAACACAGTGTTTAGTCACCTCAGTAATACTCAGTCATACTGCAGTCTATTAAACAAATTGTTTTAGTTTAGAGCTATAGCAAAGAGTTGCTGTGTGATTGCATTAGCACTTTATAAACTTTAAACTATGCTGCATTCTTGTGGTGTTTTATTTTTAAGGAGATGGTTTAAAATATGCTCATGTATTCCAAACCATTGTATTGCTAGAAAGAACATAAAAACTATGCAAATGTTTGAAAACTGTTAAGAGGTTTCATCACTTATAACACACAGAGCTCCTTATCTGTGGCTGATCTATTTGTGGAATTAAGATAGAACTTTATGAGTTTTGTGATGATTGTGTAATATTTGATTTTTATTTTATTTTTTTTTACATTAAGGTTTCATATACTGTGGTATGTAGGTTTACACAGGCACACTGCTCAGCACTGGACAGGGCCTAATCAAGCTACTTAGGAATTTTGGGCCATGTTTGAACCTCCTGTTCCACCTCTTCCTATGTTTCTTTGTTCTATGAAATCTTTAGACCGTACAGAGCAGCTAAACTCACGTCACCGACTTGTGACTTGAAAAGGAGTTAAAAAAGGGTGAACTGTGGCAAGGATATTCATTTTTATTAGCAAATGTACATGTATGAATATAAAATTTTACCATAATACAAATAAATTCACGAAGGAAAAAGTTGTGTTGTGATTTCATAGCTAGAAATATTTTTAAAGGAAAAGATTTGCATTATATTTTTAACTACAAAGTTAAAAATGCATTTCCAAAGTTTATCTGCAGGCTCTAAATAAAAAGGGTTTCAGTTATTCCTGTTTACAGAAATAAAACATCAAACATAAATATGATTTTTATTTTTGAACCACTGAAGGAAAATTGTATGGTACAAAATATATGAATCAAATTTAAAGAATATTTTTATGAGATATGAAAATCCCAAGCTGTAGAGACTACACTTTTCTCCAATTTACATTTCAAGTACAATATGGCAAACAGGACAGAAATGTATTGTTTTGAAACAAAGTGTACAGTATATTGCTTTTTCTTGGCTGACTTTCTTATGTTTTTTTTATAATATATTTGTCTACATGGAGCCAGTGAGTACTATATTATTATGCTTTACTGATATTACAAAAAACATATAGGCTATGCATAGTTCTAAATTCTCCAACTTTACTTTTTAACCTTATGTTACACTTGATTCCAAGCAGTCCATTAAAACAATATTATACTATTAAAAACAAGAAAAACACTGGATTTATGCCCATACAACTTTGCATCCAACTTTATGTTGGTCATATTTCTTCACTGAAATTTACTTACCATTGTATTCTTTGTTTTAGTCTTGGTCTCTTTCATTTTCAGTTTTTCTATAAGCCTAATGTTTTTCCTATGATAAATATTTTTCCCATAATAAATATTTTTTCATGATATGATTTTCTATAATAAAACGCGTTTCAATAATTAAACTTTTTTCAAAATAAAACTGAAGCTTCAAGTTGGACATTTCTCCCATAAAATCATTATTGGGCACAGAGAGAGTATTTATTTAGGGTGATTAGAAAGGCATTAGTTGGATTCATTATTAAGACAGGATTAGTAAATAGGATATTGGCTTTGTTTGTTTGTTTTTACGCCGATCCTGGAATTCAAGTAATTCAATGCAACGACTCTACACACTCCGATACAGTAGGGGGCGATATGCGCCTTGTTCGTTGGTTCGCAATCCGCCAGAAGAAGAAGCTGAAAAAGAAGAAGACTCCCAAGAATCCTAAGGTGTATCCTAATGACGTTCTACGTCACAAACATAATCAAAACATCTGTTTGCCGAGCTAGCACTTGTTACAGTAGCTAGCAGCCTAACTAAAATATATTAAAACTGCTCGTCTTTTGTAGTCTTAGCAACACCGACTTTACAGAATACATCAGCTCTTCACACTCAGGAACTTTATCAAACATCAACTCCGGGTATGTAAATATAATGATGAAATATGTAGCGCTAGTTATCTTAATGTTATATGTATGAAAGTTAACGCTCTCTGCGTTCGGCAATAGTGTAATGTTATTACCGTGGTTGGTTAACTTCATAATGGCTGCCAGTCTGGCTGTAAAAAAAGATGCTACATACTGTACTGCACGGAAATATACGACAAAATTAGAAATTATATAGAAAATTGGAATGAAACAGAGGAGCCGTAGCTGATGTTAGCTTAACATTGATTCATATAAGTTAGGACGCGGTTAAGTGCGAGTTGTTTCAGTCTGTTATGAGCTATGCCCGTGTTAGTAGTGATAGGCAACATAATAAGACTGAATAACACTTAAACGCAAAAAAACAGGTACGATAAAGCCATGATCCAGGACCTTAACACACAGTGACTACATTTTGTGTTGTCAGATAGAGGGAATTGTCGTTTCTTTGATAGATGGAACACACGGGGGAGGTCAGTGACTTAGGAGTGGATGCAAAAGGAAGATTTAAGACTGGGTCAAAGTGGCAAGGCCAGTCCAAGATAACATGAGAGAAATCACAGGATTATTTTCTCAGACTTCTAATGAGATATAACTATTTACTGTTTTCCCGTTTGTACTATGTGACCCTTCTTGTTGTATTTGTTATCGCATCACAATTTATTTCTGGTCTTTTTCTCTCAGTTTCCATCTTGTCTGTTGGATCTGCATGTCAGAATAGGGAAGCAGAGTGAAGAGGCAGCTGCCAGCAGTGCAGCCAGCCCGATGGACTCCGATAGTCCAGAAAAAAGCGCTTTGTTGTCGGCTCAGGAGCTGAAGGAGCAGGGAAACCGCCTCTTTCTGAACCGCAAGTACCTGGAGGCTGCTGCCTGCTACAGCAAAGCCATAGTAAGAAGCAGGTGTACTGGGTCTGCAGCAGCAGTGTCTAATTACAACATCCATGTTTTCATCCTAAAGATATCTCTAAAAATATCTTTTTTTAAAAACCTTTGTGTTGTACTTAAAGGTTGTATAGTGTGGTTATTTGGTTAAATGTAGAGTACAAGGAGACAAAGTGGACTGAGAGGTTTGATAAAAGAAAAGTGACTGTCAGCATTTAACTGCCACAGCAACCTGTTACCCTACATGGTTCCATGCAGTGAAGCATACAGATTTTAAATTCAAGTTCAAGTGTTTGTCATATGCACAGTGAGGAAACGTATTTCCTTGTACAAACGTGTTTCCTTGTGTTTCCTTGTTTAAAAATTCTTACTTTGCCATCCACGCGAATGCCACACAATATAAATTAAATATAACGCAGATACTGTATATAGGTAACAAAATCTAAATCTCAAAAATCTAAGGCACTGTAAAACAACCGATGAAAGAAGCATAATGAAAAATACAAACATTTTTCATATGGTATTGAGTTTAGGTGCTGGAATCAGTATCTGGAAGGAAGATGTTGCCTCGGTACACCTTTCCAGTATGTGTGTTTTGTCTTTTGTCCTCTGTGAGACCCACAGCCCCTCTGTCCCAGCATACTACACTAACAGAGCGCTGTGTTACGTGAAACTGCATCAGTATGACAAGGCTCTGGCAGACTGCAGACGCGCTCTGGAGCTGGACAGCCAATCAGTCAAAGCTCATTTCTTCATGGGCCAGTGTCATCTGGAGATGGAGAACTATGATGAAGCCATTGGCAACCTGCAAAAAGGTACCAGGCTTGGGGGAAACAAGTCCACAAGAAACATATTTCTGGTCTCTGCCAGCTGCTTGATAGTTTTCGTACTGTTCTACACACACCCTTTGAGGAATATGATAACAGACGAGGTGAAATTAACATATAGTTCCGTCCAAAAAGGTACCAGGCTTGGGAGAAACAAGTCCACAAGAAACGCATTTCTGGTCTCTGCCAGCTGCTTGATAGTTTTCGTACTGTTCTACACACACCCTTTGAGGAATATGATAACAGACGAGGTGAAATTAACATATAGTTCCGTTTTCCAGCCTATAACCTTGCAAAGGAGCAACGGCTGAACTTTGGTGATGACATTCCAAGCGCTCTGAGGATAGCAAAGAAGAAACGGTGGAACAGCATGGAAGAGAGGAGGATCAGTCAGGAGAGCGAGCTGCACGCCTACCTCACCAGACTGATCCTTGCTGAGAAAAAGAGGCAGGTCCTATCCAATGTCAGCAGGGAAGGATACATATCACTGTGAAATAGATTTTTCATTTCAAGTCTTACTTTTCTTCTGTGAATTATCCATGTGTCTGAGTATCTGTGCGTGCGGTCTAACCAACAGAGAACTGGAGGGCTGCAGACAGAAACAAGAGGACAAGTCTGATGACAGCAGAATTCAACACAATCTCAACGCGATCCACACAAAGCATGTAGGTTTTTATGAGGAGCTTAGTCCAAAACAAACAAAATTTCTAGACAATGAGATAGAAGTGAACATTTCAAAACATTTATCTTAACGTAAAATCCGGACTATTTTTGCGCACACCTGACTATAAGCCACACCCACTAAATTTAAGAAGAAAAAAAATTTAGTACATATATAGGCCGCACTTGTCTATAAGCCGCAGGTGTCCACGTTGTAACATGAGATATTTACACACGTCTCCGACGTCTCACCATCGATTCATTGATGCCAAGCTTATGTGCAGCAGCTCTATTTCCTTCTTCGACAGCCTGATCGATCGCCTTTAACTTGAAAACTGCATCATATGCATTTCTTCGTGCGTTTTCCATGATGAGGGTGTGTGCATGAAGCGCAAAATGACTGATGCCTGAAGAATTTAGTGCATTTGATTTAATTCGAAGTTTCATTGGTCCACTGTGACCTGTTCAGTAATTTCATTGGTCTGATGTTACGAGGCTAAATGTATTGGCGGCACGAAGCTCGTTAGCCCGTAAAAATCCATAAATTAGTCACATCATTGTTTAAGCCGCAGGGTTCAAAGCTTGTGAAAAAAGTAGCGGCTTATAGTCCGGATTTTAAATGACTTTGTTCAGTTAAAGATTCTAAGTCACTGACTGTGTTGTTTATGTAATATATGCACCATATTTCACTATTGTTACTTGTAATCTAATGTTTTCCCACAGGACAAGTACCTCTCAGACTTGGAGGAGCTGTTTTGTCAAGTCGATGAAAACAGGAAGGTTGGTGTTGACGACTGTAAACTAAATTCTCCTCACAGACAGAGAGACTGAACTGTTACTGTATATCAGTTGCATTAGAAAATAACACCTGACAGAAAAAAGCCTTCCAGTGATTTTGCAGATACAGAGAAACAAAATGAACATTCTCTCTTGTCTCAGAATGATTTTCGGTGTTAAGTGAACAGAGGTAATGCAGAGATTTATAAAAATATTTAAAGGAGATCACATTGTGTTTGCTGTGTCTTTGACAGAAGCGCGAGATCCCAGACTTCCTGTGTGGAAAGATCAGCTTTGAGTTGATGAGAGAGCCATGTATCACTCCCAGTGGTGTCACTTATGACCGGAAAGACATTGAAGAGCACCTGCAGGTAAAAGCATCACCCGGCTCTGCACGTAAAACAAACCATTGCAGGGACATTCTATTAAAGTGTTAAAATTCACATGGCACACAACATGAAGACACCTGTATCCGGAGAGGCAATACATGAGCATGGTGAGTACATCATAATGTTCAATGCAACACAGCAGACAGTTGACACTAAATCTGTTTCAACTAATACAAACTAATAAATCTAGACCATAGATGCATATAATTGTTTATTTTTGTGTTGTTTGCTTTATGGACACCAATAATTGAACACTGTAATCTAACACTTTTTGTTTTATCTTATCTTCAGCTTCAGTGAATGTGTGTGTCTGTTTTAACACTTTTGATATGTTTGATGCTTGAATATAAATATCAACTGAACATTTGAGCTATTCTCTTTTTAAAAAGTGTATTTCTAGTGACTTTGTAATGGTTTACTCATAGCCACCACCATGGCATACCGTTTGGATAGGGTATTTGTAGGTTAGTCCTAAAATTTTGTATGAATGTCACTTTCGGCTTTTTCCCGTTTCGGGGTACAGCGAATCGACTCACATGTTGACATTCGGCATGTGTTTTTACATACAGGGAATCAACTCGCATGTTGACATTCGGCATGTGTTTTTACGCCGGATGCCCTTCCTGACACAACCTGGAGCACCGCGGTGAGAGCGCTGTGCCTTAACCAGTAGCCTACCAGGGAAGGCCCCTAAAGTTTTGTATTTTGTATTTTTGATAAATGTCATTCCACATGAACATAGTGGCCAAATTTATAACTAGCCCAGTACCTGTTACATCATCACTCAGCAATGGGCACTGAAACCTGTGCTGACATGAGGAGTTTGTATTCTGAGGAGTGAACATGTGATTGAATGTTTATCACTTTGTGTGTCATGATAGAATTTTGTGTTTAAAGGTATAAACAGTCAGTTTGGTTCTTTGCACATTGTAACCTTCTAAATATGTTTCAATTGTAATGTACTCTTACTCCTCAAAGTTTTTCTGCTCATCGATTCAGTCAACAATAGCCCCAGAATAAGTTATCCCAGCATAATGGAAGCTGTTTCTAGTAGCTGTAAAATATCGAGGTTTTCAACTTAAAATGACATGAAACAGGGAAAAGTAGCAAATCCTTACATTTTAGAAGTTGAAGGAGGCAGATATTTTGTTATTGTAACAGACAGGTTTTTGCGAGTCTGCCTAATAATATGCTACAATAATCTTTTCAGCTCTACATTGAATTAAAAAACTTGCATGTGAAAATAGAAAATTCTTAGCAGACAAACTCTCACATTGAAGCATTTGTTCTTCTCTTATAGCGAGTCGGCCATTTTGACCCAGTGACACGCACACCGCTGACCCAAGATCAGCTCATCCCCAACCTGGCAATGAAGGAAGTCATTGATGCTTTTATTTTGGAGAATGGATGGGTGGAGGACTACTGACGAGTAAAAAGAGGGAGGGGAAGTCATTTTAACAGTTTATGAATCAAGGCAGATCAGTCAGTTATAGCCACTAGTCACCATGGAGGGCTGCCGCTCTGCCACTGGTTTCATTTAAGTAGTTTATGACAAGTTTGATGTCCACAACAAATCAAGTGGTTTCTCACAATAAGCCTCACTGAACTTCATTTTAATGATCATCTTGCTCCAGTGACCACGAGTGAATTTAAAATATGCAGTACTTTTCAAAACTGAAGTTACAAAGTGCTTCAAAGTAACGAGAGAAAGGTGAATTTATATAACAAGGAGAAATGACTGAAGAACCCACAGTGTATAAGTCACTTCAGTTTAGTGTAAGTGAACATTTGCACAAAGATCCCGTCTTCGACTGCCACTTGATTGTAACAAAGATCCAAAAAATCAGCCGTGAAATAACCAAAACAGCTGCAACTTTGGCTGATAATTTTGGTCTTTGTATCCAATTTCAAGCGGAAGCTCACAAAATATGTTTTTAAGGCTTTAAAATATGTGGACAGTAGATTCAGTTTAGCTGCTGTGATGATGCTTTCATGTTGAATATGGCACAAATCATGAAATATTCAGAAGTCAGTCAAATGCCGGGTGACAGAGCAACAGTCCTTTTTTTTTGTTTCTGTTTTGTTTGGTCCATTTTTTCCATTTTGCTTGTTTTTACTGGGACCATTGAGAGCTCAACACCTCAGGCATGAGCTGCACCATTTAATCACAGTCTGAGGACTGTGTACAGCTCCTACACTGAGGATTTAATTCAGTAGAAGTGAATGGGACAGAGAAGTGATATCACAGTGCCTTTATTCATGCCATCACATGCTTGTATTAGTGCTCATATTTAGGACATTAAATGTGTTCACTTTTCCACTGTTTATGAGTAACTATTGAATGAGCAGCTGCACAGGGTGGTCACTGATGGTTTAATGGCTGATTTGCCTCAATTAAAAATAACCCAGTATTGATTATCAGGTATTGTGATCATCCTTGCTGTGGCTCTGAATATCAAGACACTGCCAACTGCAGTCAGTTTACTCATCAACCGACACTCAATAACCACAAAGTGAAAACATGTTTTTAGACATTCTTGTAAATTTATTAAAAAATCACAGACTGAAATCAGTTTATTCAGACCCTACTGTGGCAGATTGTGGTCAAGTTCATCCTTTCTGCTTTTATTTTCCCTGTGGTGGGTGTGATTACTTCCTGAAGCCACTGTATATGAAAACTGTACCACTGGTACACTTTAAGTATGAACTGAGTAAACAGCTGTATTTGCCGTTTAAAGACCAGCTGGAAGGTGGAAGGACCGGTTTTAGTTTTACGTGCTGCTCAGTACCACGAAAGATTGTCTTTATATTGTTCTTTTATTCATGAACAGATTTTATGGGGATCCATGATTTTTTTGTTTTTTTGTGTGTTGACTCTTTTTCCTGGTTTTCTGCACTTTCTGGAGTGCATATACACGGTATCTATCATTATCAGTGTTATTAGTTTTATTACAGGTGTGTGCGTGTTTATTTTATCCACAATTGGCTGTTTAAATGTGTCAATCAAGTTAAAGTGTAATTTCTTGCATTTGTAGACTTTATTGAAGACTGAAGGGTCTTTCGTTTGACCTTTATGGGAAACTAACTTTCAGTTGAGACATCAGTGTGACAATCAGATTTCACATGCCACAGAAAAACTAAAAGCATCTGGCTGCTATGGAATAAAGGATAAAACATGTTCAGAAATGATATGACAAAAGAAATTTGCCATGTCTTGAGTGTCAGTCATTTGTGCTCGTCCTTCAGTGATTTGAGACACTGGGAAGCTGTAATGTTTAGTCCTCAATCAGCAATGACAGTAATACATCTCCTTTTGTTTTTAGACATCTGTCTTCACCAAGCACCACAGTAACAGATGAGTATTAATTCTAAGATTTGTGTTTTTGCTATGAAACCTTCAGTGTACATCTAAAAAAGTACAGAAATCAGTTTTCTGCATAAAAAGTAAAACTCTATACTGCTGAAACTACACTTGTTAGATCCTCTGGTCACAAAACACATTAAATAACTTTGAAAAGGAATCTTGGTTTTAATTAAAAAATTGATTGGGCAGAAACTCAACCGAGGAAGGTGGAGATAAAAACGCTGGTGTCCAGGTTGAGCGTCGCATGCCACCAGCGATCAGGGAAATACAGCACCTGATGGAAAAACATCCAGATAATAGAAAATAACTAAAATACTTCATGTTTGTCCCAGAAAGATCTTCTGTTTACATGATTTCTACAATTTCTTCCTCTTTTCATAATTCTTTGCTTCAAGCAGCAAACCAGGTTCCAGTCTTGATATTTAGTCATGGAAGGAAAAAAAAAAGAACATTTTAGTTCAAAACTCATCTGTAGCAAGTTAAAACTGATAAAAGGTTTTTTTCGGCTTGTTAAAACTTTTCTTGGTGGTGGTGCTGTAACTTGTGCAAGAGCTTGAATGCTAAATGAATGAAAGTATGTGAGGAGATCAATATGAGGAGCTGTTTTTGAGCTATAAACTCTAAACCCACTCTAATAGTCTATAAATACTAGACCTGATCCACACTGGGTGTTGTTACCTCTCCAGGTCTGATGGTGCACTCCAGCGGAGCCTCTTCCTCCAGTAGGTGAGGGTAGGTTTCTTTCACCCAGGACAGGGTGGTGTGGTTCGGGTGGAAATTTGGCTCTTTTTCAGGCGGATAGAGGAACCAGCGCTGTGGGCCAAGAAATGAATTAAAAGACAAATTTATAAAGCTCAGCTGACAGTTCGTTTTTGGGTGTCAGCAGAGGAAACAATCAGCTGCACATAACCCTGATTCCAGAACATTCCCTGATCGCTTCTACAGTGCCTTGCGAAAGTATTCGGCCCCCTGGAACTTTGCGACCTTTTGCCACATTTCCGGCTTCAAACATAAAGATATAAAACTGTAATTTTTTTGTGAAGAATCAACAACAAGTGGGACACAATCATGAAGTGGAACGAAATTTATTGGATATTTCAAACTTTTTTAACAAATAAAAAACTGAAAAATTGGGCGTGCAAAATTATTCATTAAAACTGATAAAAGGTTTTTTTCGGCTTGTTAAAACTTTTCTTGGTGGTGGTGCTGTAACTTGTGCAAGAGCTTGAATGCTAAATGAATGAAAGTATGTGAGGAGATCAATATGAGGAGCTGTTTTTGAGCTATAAACTATAAACCCACTCTAATAGTCTATAAATACTCGACCTGACCCACACTGGGTGTTGTTACCTCTCCAGGTCTGATGGTGCACTCCAGCGGAGCCTCTTCCTCCAGTAGGTGAGGGTAGGTTTCTTTCACCCAGGACAGGGTGGTGTGGTTCGGGTGGAAATTTGGCTCTTTTTCAGGCGGATAGAGGAACCAGCGCTGTGGGCCAAGAAATGAATTAAAAGACAAATTTATAAAGCTCAGCTGACAGTTCGTTTTCGGGTGTCAGCAGAGGAAACAATCAGCTGCACATAACCATGACTCCAGAACATTCCCTGATGGCTTCTATATAGACAAATGGTAAGCAATTCGGGAACCAGTTTAGGACTTAATAAACCAAAATGCCAAAAAGGAAGCAAAAGAGTTTTACCTTTCTGCCATAGATGACCTCAGAATAACCAGGGCCATGCCAATGAAAGGGCACTCCTGTTCCAGGACCTGCAGACAAACAAACCGGCTACAGTTGGTGCTTTTCATCTAATCAATATTCTGATATTTGAGATGTAATTTTATGATTTCCATTGAGTTGC
Organism: Monopterus albus; assembly: GCF_001952655.1. Classification (NCBI taxonomy): domain Eukaryota; kingdom Metazoa; phylum Chordata; class Actinopteri; order Synbranchiformes; family Synbranchidae; genus Monopterus; species Monopterus albus. The sequence continues at coordinate 291,630 of NW_018128368.1, forward strand.
TGTAAATGAAACACTGTTCTTTTTTAAACAAAAAATTATTCTATTTTTGATTTAATTTAATAAAACACTTTACTATGTTCAAGATGCTTGATGCTGATGACTTCCAGAACAATTTCCATAAAAGAATGTGCTCCATTTAAACCCCAGTGAATATTTATTTATATTCATTTCTTTTTAGGAAATTTTCATTTCCATTCATTGTTCATGTTTGTTTGCATTTTGTGTTAGTAGCTCACCTGCTATCATCATTTAAAATGTACCTACTGAGCATGTTCTATTTTATCTATAGCACCAAATGATAGAAGGATTCTGAAGAGGTTATTTGGAAATAAAATGGAATTTATAGACATGTAAAGCAAGGCATTATCTTATTATTTTTAAGAAATAATGTATGAAGTTTTATAATACACCTTTTCCTTTTTACATTCTTTTTTCTGCTTTTATACAACATTTTATTTACTTGTCTTTATTTGTCATTACATTATACTGTACAGTACTTGAAGTCTGCCTCTGTCACTAGCTGGCTGACTTCTTCATGTGCGTTTACAGTTATTTTATGTTAATTAACTGATCATACACCTCTGGGCTGTGCACAACAGACACTGGCCTGCAATTCCGAAGCTGTACGCTCCACTGGTGTGAGGCAGGACGTACGGCGGAGGCTTGTACTGCTCGAACAGACTCTGCCATTCAGTGAAGTTGTTGTCTCCAAAGAAATACAGCGTGTCTGTAGAAGAAACATGGAGAAAGAAAATAACAAATCTGCTAAAAAGTCAATTGGAGATATAAAAATGTATTAGTTGACATATTCATGTTCTCCATTTTTTATTGATTGACTTTTCGACCAACATCGCTCTCTGGTCAAAACACACTCTTTATATTTCAAGTTAATTTGTCTGTTTATTATTCTGATATTTCTGGCATCACTTCCTGGTCCTCAGAGGATGAATCCTTTTCATTTTAAAAATAATTCTATCTTTAAAAACTCGAACCCAGAACCTTCCTGCTGTGAGGCGACAGCGCTAACCACTGTGCCAGTGGTTCCTTCAACCCCATGAACACACACAATATTGTTTATTTTGACTCAGGCCCATATACACCATATACAAATCTGTATATGAAGCATTTTAACACATCAGACTCTGCTTAGAGCCCCAGAAATGTTTGTGCCGGTCCTCTCTGCTGTAAACAGACCTCCTGTGAGAGATGAGGGTTTAACCTACCACTGCCGAGGGCGTCTGCAGACTGAGGCCTCAGTAAAATATTCACATAGTCCTGGAACGGGACGTCCACTGGAACAAATGATTCATGATGAGTCAGTGGTTAGCAGTCAAATACTGTATAAACATATAAATTAAAAAAAAATCCCTGCTGCATACAAGGGCTACTGTTAGGCATGCATACCTTTCCTGTAAGAATAAGTGTTAGCTGTACTGAGCCTCACTGTCCGGTCGCCATATTCTTCTAGTAAGCTTGACTTGGAACACAACAACCTGAATTTCTAAAAAAAACATGTGAGTTTATTGTTGTTCAGCTCCAGTTTTATGCTCACTACTCTATTACAGCACAGTGTGAATGGGCCAGGACAATTTTTGTTGTGTTGTCAGAACAAACTCTCAGCTTTACTGTGAGGGTGTTGACACCCAGATGAAAAGTGTAGTCATCTCATAAATACATGGTCAGGATCATTGCTTCATTTTCAACTCAAATACAATGAAAAACGTGTCACTGTGCTGACACCAACAGACTGCACTCTACACTGTGCACATGCTGAAACCGTTCAAGGAGAAATCCTCCCTCTAACAGATTTTTTTAATATCACCTGTTTAATGTGCATTTCCGGTCCCGTTATAGAGTGTGAGGTCATGTTGAGATACCAGCAAAGTGCACATGCACCAAAATTCACAAAACTCCTTTAATAACCATTAAGTGGATGCATTCGATTCAAAGTGAGAGGGTGAATTTTTCCTGATTGTTTTATAAATAATAAAAAAAAAACTCAAATAAGAGCAAATATTTCAATAAAGCATTTACCATACACATCTCTTGATTTATTTGAGAGAATAATAAGATTTAACTGAGTTATTAAATACTTACTGTGTTATCAGTTAGGCCCCTGATGATGACTGGTTTGTTGTATGCATATCTAAAAATGGAAAAAGCAGTTCTCTTCATCAGCAGTACTGAGTCTAGACACATCAGCTACAGCCATAGTTTCACCTGTCCCAGACAGGGAAAAGAAATCCATTCATGCTATTAGCACCAATCACAACATGTGGGTTTACACTTCCCTGCTTCTCACACTCAGTGTTGTACTGTAGTTGAGTCACTAAACCTTGAGTCCGAGTCAAGTCTTGAGTCTCCAGTGCTCAAGTCCAAGCTAAGTCCTGAAAATCTGGACTCGAGTCAGACTTGAGTTTGAGACCTGGAGTCAAGTACTACAACACTGCTCACATTACACGTAACAAGACTGACAGACAGAGCTGAGGTCACACGCCTACAGAGTTGACTCAGAGACTAAAAAAAAAAAAAAGGCTGTTCTTAGTCTTTAGAGCAAAGTGGAAATGAAAACTAAAAATGTGGAGGTTTCACTCTGGGCTGTACAACATACAACACCTGTTCAACTCAGAAAGGTGGACAATACCTACAGTAACTGTGCTGAAGCTGCTTGGATCTCAAAAGCACAATCGTACCTGAGATCATAATATTAGGACAAACTACCTAAATGATACCTTGTCTCATATCATGACAACTGATATTTAATGGACATAAATCATTGTACCTTTCAATAAACTCATGATATGAAAGTGAAGAGCTGTCCAACACATCGGCATTACAGTGGCCTTCATCTTGTAATCTGAAATTTGAACTAGTAATGGCCATACGAGGCCCCATGAAGCTTTTCTTGAACCCTTTTGGACCATTGTATTGAAAATTGGTTCAATACTGGAAGCATCATTCACTGAGCACGTGGGTGACATCCGCTGGTGCAGTGGTTGTTGTACAGCCTTGCAAAGGTGACGCTTATGCACCTTGCATGTGCACTGAATTTTGTTGTAATGTGGACATTACTTAAAGCTGAAATCTAACTTCATTTTACATGTGTCTGTTTTTCTAGTTCATTCAATTTTTAAATCACTTATGACACATCAACTGTCACCCGTCCCTCGATATTCTCATGTGACATATAAAACACGATCGGGCTGGTTTTCACACATAAATGTAATACCTAAAACATTCAGAAGTGAAAACAAATTGCACATTTTGTAGTACCACAGTGGTATCGCGATACTTAAAAAAAAGTATCGACTCCAAAATATCGACCGACGGATAACGAAATATCGATACGCCCATCCCTACTTCCTGGTTAAGCGAGTGTAGGTGAATTAACTGTCCTCCCGCTTCCAGCCTCGTGTTAAACTGAACCACATCTAAAGTGACTGCTACTTACTAGACTATAGGCAAGACTTTGCGAATGGTATTAACTAGTTTTACAAAAGAAGTGGAAGATGTAAACATAATACTTTAAAATAATCTAAAATATGTCATTAGTGTTCCATGTAAACTCACCAGCCTCCTCTGCCACCTACTCCATCCTCTGCCTTCACTGAAAAAAAGAGGCATATCAGAACAGAAAACTGTATAAATGAATAGAATACAGCCTTACTATATTCCATTCAAAACCGCCAAATGAAATGTAACCAAATTCAGGAGAAATCACAATCTTTTTGCGGCGGATATCTTGGATAATCCAGATAA